>NC_037353.1:51796707-51992305 GCF_002263795.3 Bos taurus
GTCTGCAAGAGCAGCTCACGAGCGGACTTGTGCTCAGGGACCCCAATCCCTGAGCCTGCCTCCCCCGCCCATCTCCCGTTCCCAGCAGGGCAGGACCGGAAGTGTGCCTCTCCCCGCCTGGAGACACCCTGATCAGGAGGAGGAGGGACGCTCTCCCAATGGAGGACACAGCCCGGCCGGCCCCGGCGAGGGGCAGGATCCCCTCGCCGAGCTTCCGCCAGCTCACCCTCCTTGCGCGTCTGCGCCCAGATCACCGCCAGCCTGTGGGGCGGAGGGCGGGTCTTCCCTCCCAGGCCCCCAGCCCCAGCCAGCAGCTCTGGATTCAAACTGAGCTTGCCTGAATGCCGCCCCACCCCCGCCCGAGGCCCGGAGCCGGACCCCCCAACACCCCCCCAACACCCCCCCCCCGCCTTTCCCCCATCGCAGGCCCCACAAGCTGGTGGTGAGAGGTCAGGCCAGCGGACACCCTAGCCTGAGCGCCCACATGGCCCCCCAGGCCAGCACCAGACTGGACAGGCCTGGCCGCCCCAGCAATGGAGGCCGCCCTGCCCCCCCACAGGCCCTGGACGAACTGCCAGCACGCTGGGCCAGCGCCTCATGTTTTCTGGCCTCGATGAAAACCAGCTTGTTCTGTCCAAGCCTGGACCCGGCCCGGCTTCCGGAAAGCTCGAGCCAGCCAGAGTCTCAAGCTGGCTCTGGGACGGCCTGACCGCTCCAGCATTCCAGAGTCTCTGTGCTGCCCGCCTGCCTGGCCTGCAGGTGGGTGGGGCACCTCTGAGTGCCAGCTGACCCCCAGGCTGCTGTGGGTCTGGGCTGGGTGAAGGAAATTGAAGCCCTGGGGTCGTCACTTCCCCTGGCAGTCAGGCCGGCCCCGAGCCATCGGGTCTGTGGGCTCACGGCTTCAGACAGGCCCACGCGGGTGTCCAGAGTCCTGGGTTTCCTGGGCCACTTCCCCCGGATGCAGGAGGACTGGGATGGGACAGGCTGGGGTGGCTCGGGTGGGGAGGACCCTCCCCGCAGGGTGCCAGACCTCCCGGGGCAGCTGGCTCTTCTCTGGGAGCGGCACTCACTGCTGGCCCCGGGCTGGGAGGGCAGGGCCAGGCCTGGCTCCCAGCATGCCAGCTGGTTTTCTTCTCTGGCTGGAGTCCACGGAGGGCCTGTGCCCGCCACGACCTGGAGGGAAGCCTCCAGATCGCCCTGCAGGCCGAGCCACCCGCCCACGCCAGGCGGGAGGAGGGAGCTGAGACCCATGCAGGGACCCAGCGGCTTGCTGCGGGGCGCGGGCTCCATGCTGACCTCGCAGAGCCCCGTCCTTCCGCTGTGAGACGGAGACCACAGCCTGGCACCTCCGGAGTAGTCACAGGGCTGGGGGCGCTGGCAGTGGCCTGAGGACCATGCGGCCAGGGCCGAGCTGGGCCCCCACCCCGGCCAGAGTGGCCACACTCTTTGCTCCTGAGCCGGACTGGATCCCGCGGCTGGCCCCGCTGGGGCCTCCTCTCCAAGCCCCTCCTGTGTCGCACAGGATCCAGCCGAGATCTTCAGGACACAGCTCTCCAGGGCCAGGGGGCCCACTGGAGCCCCACGTGGAAGTGGCACTGAGGCACGGGCCACGCGGAAAGCGCCTGCTCACCCACAGGCTGAGTGGGCGCCTCCTGGAAAGAAACCCCGAGTGCTTCCAGAAATGGCCACTCACGCCTGCTGCGTGGGTGACCAAGGCTGTCTGTCTCCTGCCTTGGAGACAACCCCTAGTGGCCACCTTAGCTGGGGTGAAGGCTGGGGTGGGGGCCTGGGGGTGAAGGCTGGGGCGGGGACCCGGGGTGAGGCCAGGACGGGGACCCGGAGTGGAAGGCCGGGGCGGGACCCAGGGAGAGGCCAGGACGCGGACCTGGGCCACAGGACTCCACTTCCAGAAGCCACTCCTGTTCCAGGCCCTGGGCTTCCCTGGACTCAGCCCCGCTCCAGAGCAGGGTGTGCCCCCGGCTGTCTCATTTCGCAGAAGGACACAGCTGTCCAAGCTCCCCCCGCCCCAAGCCAGGCCTGGCCACTCCATTACGGAGGAAGCTGAGGGGGTCACGGCCACGTGGAGTGGTCCCCTGAGGAGAGAGGGAGAGGGCCACTCTGGCCATGCTGAGGGAAGCACCCCGGCACGCAGCGCGACACTCGATCCCCAGTTGAGAGGTCACTTTGGGGTCAAAGCCCCGTTCCCCCATGCCACGGGGTCCTGCAGACGGAGTGCAGGCTATGCCATGGGCCCAGGTGGCTGGCCAGCCCCCATCCTCTGAGCACCGGACAGGGCGGGGCACAGCCCTGGGCAGCCTCTGGTCTTGTCTGATCAGACCCTTCAGGGGCATTCACGCTAGGCCAGGAGGGTCCGCCTGCCTGGGGTCACAGGGCTGCTGTGATGGCCGGGTGTGGGTGGAAAGAAAGACTCCCCATCCAGCCACTGTTGGCTGAGGTGACGTGGCGTCAACCGCCCAGCTGGAGGCTTGCTGAGGCCAGGACAAGGCCGTGCCCAGGGCGAGGCCGTGCCCAGGGCAGGGGACACGCGGGGACACTCGGGACAACTCGGTGGGGATGCCTGGAGAGACATTCACTTGTGACGGAATGGTCTGGAAGGGGGTCTGTGGCTCAGACCTCCTGGGTTTGGGCTCAGGGAATGCTCTGGGGGAGGGGTTGATGACGGGGTGTCACCTGTCAGGCCGCATACCCGTGCCATCGTCCAGCCCCATGAGTGCCCGGCCCGGGCTGGCCCTCGCTTCGGTGGCTCTTGCCCGCCTGCAGAGCCTGCAGATCCGGGGCCCGAGAAGCCTGTTGCCTCAGCCCCTCCCCGCAGCCCAGCGCCCTCCCCCAGGACCCTCCATCCCAGTGCCCCAGATTCTGCTGCTGGAAATACATTCAATTAAATTTGAAGGCCTGAGAGCCACCTGGAGAGCCAAGCCGGTTACACAACCTCATCCCCACGGCTGGCAAGACACACGTGCCGCCTTCATGGAAAATCCTCCTGGGGGGACGAGGAGGGGCTCCCGGATGTGGGGTCCGTCCCAGGCCCCCTCCCAGCTGGAAGGCCGGTGGTGTGGCTTTGATGGAAGCTCGGCTTTCTGCAGGGACACAGCCCCTACCCCGGCCATGCTCGGCACAAGGTGACCTGACAGGCAGGCGCAGTTTCCAGGCTGAGCCCCGAGGAGCCGTGGTGCTGAGCAGAGGGGTGCTGACTGTGGGGGGAGGGCTCCTGGAGCCCCAGGATCAGGGAGAGGGTCACAGCCCCCTGTGAAGCTCCCCAGGAGGGGAGCCCTGGAGGTGGCGGAGCACAGAGGGGGCCAGTGGGGCAGCCCCAGGCATCCGAGCCCCCTCCCGAGGAGGCCACAAGCTGGTCAGCCTGCAGGGCGCTCGGAACCGCACTCTGCCCCACGCAGACAAGCGGAGGCTCTAAGACTCTCTGTGGTCAGCAGTGAAGCAATCCGCACCTCACAGGGCCCGCATGAGAGTGGGGGAACGCGGGCAGGCGGGGGGGCCGGGGAGGGCTGCCGGGGACGGGGCCACAGCAGCAGCTCTGATCTGTCCGGGGCGGGCTCTCTGGGCCGGCGCCCCTCCACAACCGCAGCCCAGGCCTCCTCCCCTCCCTGGCAGCGGCTGGGAGTAGCCAGGGCAGAGGGAGGCTCCCAGGCCCCGTCACAGCCAGGAGGCCCAGGCTGAGCAGTACCCACCGCAGGCACCTGGATGCTTCTGAGCGGGCCGCAGTCCAGGGGAGCCCAGCCGGACCCTGCCCCGTGGCCCCGCCTGCCCCTTCCAGCCCTTCTGGGGCAGTATGCACTCAAGGGGAGCCCCACCGACCCTGCTCCGTGGCCCGGCCTACCCCCTCCAGCCCTTCCTTTGCTGAGAGCCACAAGATGAGAAGTCAGTGGTTCTGGCATCTGCTTCCGGCAAAAACCACCTGGGCGACCTCTTCCAGGGGTGGAGCTGATTCATCTACCGTGAAAGGCAGGTGGACGGCCTGTGGCGACCGTGTGAGCTGCGCCCTCCAAGCCTGTCCCCAGGACTCCTCCCTGCCAGGTCGGGGCCTGCCCGAGCGGTGGGCAGGGTCCCTGTCGCCACCCAGCACTTGCCCTGCAGGGACACTGATGTGTGAAACAGGCATGGTCAGGCCCAGCAGGGGTGTGAGCGGTGTGGCAGGCGTGCAGGGGCCACGGTGCAGCAGGGCTGGCTGCAGGTGGGGCCCAGCTGAGGGGGAGACATGCAAAAGAAGACCAAGACCCGACACAGGACAGGCAGCGGGGCCGTCAGGGAGAGGACAGGCAGAGCACAGGCCTGGGGCAGGCTCGTGACGGCGCGGACAGGGCCCCTGAGTGAGGCCGCTGGAGGGGGCGAGCCTGGGAGGCAGGGGTCCCTGCAGGTGCCCCCTCGAAGGCCCAGCTGGGCAAGGGCTTGGTGCAGGCAGGTTGGGGAGGTGGGGGTCCCTGCAGGCACCCCCCCACCAATGCAGGCCCAGCTGGGCAGGTGTTTGGTGCAGGGAAGTGGGGAGGTAGGGGTCCCTGCAGGCACCACCCGCCACAGGCCCAGCTGGGCAGGTGTTTGGTGCAGGGAGGTGGGGGGCAGGAGGCAAACCTGGCTTCTGGGAGTTGACTTTCAGCGCCCTTCCTGCGCTGGTGGGTATGCGTATGTCTCCAGGGGAAACTGCTTATTTGTTTAGGAAATATGTTAATGGACCTTTCATTTCTGAAAGGAAAAATCCAGGGCTCAGTCTGGACCCAGAATCAAAACAGAGTCAAAGTGCCCCCCAAGAAGGAGGAGGTGCTCTGGAGTGAAGCTGTTGGTGACCTCCCCGCCTGTGGAGGGGAGGGGGAGGGGGCAGGAGGGGCGGGGAGAGGGAACAGCCGAGGTAAGGACGGAAGGACGAGTTTCCATTGAATTTCTCCGATGGCCCAGGAGCTTAAGAACTTTCACTTCAGACACTTGAATTATTTTATGTAAATTGTTTTATCCTAGTCTTTCCCCATTTTCCATCGGGATATTTGTCTTTTTTATTACTTTTGGCATTCGTCTTGTACAAATATTTTTTTCTTATTTGTCACTCGATTTTTAGTTTATTAAAGATATGTGTACATAGAAAAATGTTAAAATTCTCTGCAATCAAATTTATCTGTATTTTCTTTCATGATTCTTCTTTGGGTTAATACTTGGAAAGTTCTTATAAAATTTAAAATTAGTGCAACACCTCCACATGCTTTTTAAATTTATAGCATGATTTTTTTAATTGCTTCTGTAATCCTTCTGGAATTTAATTTACGTGGATACTTGGTTAGAGATACAACCTGACTTTTATCTCTGGAGACTTAACCAATTATCCTGACAAGGTTTGTTGAACATTCACTGTGTAACAGTCAGAGCTTTTGTGGTTGGTCTGGTACTTTGACTAAGGCTTAATCAAGATGGCCACTCAGAGGCGCGGAGGGTTTAAGGAAACAAAGAGACTGAGGCCTGTCCAGGAGCCTGTAGCCCGGCATCCTAGGCCCAAAGCTGCATGGAGGGGGCCCCCACCGGTCAGGGAGAGACACAGCTTCCTGAGCAAGCTGGCCCAGCTGGTCCGGAAAGAATGTCCTGGCCTCCCTGCCCTCTCCCACTCCCCCAAAGCTGGGTAGTGAAGTTCTCCAAGGAGGAGGGAAATTCTTGCAGTCCCGACGCTGGGTGAGGGCTGGGGGTGCAGAAAGGGAAGCCCCTCAGCTCCTCCCCCAGGCAGTCTCCAGAGCCCACCTCTCCTCTTGCAGCCCTAGGGGCAGACCTAGGGCAGGCAGGCAGGGAGCCCAGCCGCTGTCAGCCTCGCCCAGCTCAGTCTCCACTGGCCACACCAGTCCAGCCCTGGCTCCTGTCTAGCAGGCTTCTCTGGTGCTCAGAGGGTAGAGAATCCGCCTGCAATGCTGGAGACCTGGGTTCGATCTCTGGGTGGGAAAGGTGCCCTGGGGGAGGGCGTGACAACCCACTCCCATGCCCTGAGAATCCCGTGGACCGAGGAACCTGAGGGGCTAGACTCTCAGAGTCACAGTCAGACAGGACGGACCTGACTGAGCACACGTGCAACGGGAGGAGAGTGGCTGGGCGGAAGCGAAATGCAAACAGATGAAGACCTAGAACTTTCAGAACTCATGAAGCACATCAGCCCATGAACGTAAAAGGCTCTGCAAACCTCCAGCAGAGAAATCAAAGTAATGAAAACAAGGGAATTATCAACTCCGGGAAAATAAAAAGTGTATAACAAAGGGAACACAATCAAATCACATTTCCAGCTTGAGTCTAAATGCCATTGACCTAATCTAATAACATAGCCATCAGTTTTAATTTAATAAAAAATTATGATATATCCCATAAAAATAGGGGAAGAGAAAGAAATTGATGGGTCTGTGTAGTGGGTGTGAGAAGGCAATGGCACCCCACGCCGGTACTCTTGCCTGGAAAATCCCATGGGCTGAGGAGCCTGGTAGGCTGCAGTCCATGTGGTCGCTAAGAGTCGGACACAACTGAGCGACTTCACTTTCACTTTTCACCTTCATGCATTGGAGAAGGAAATGGCAACCCACTCCAGTGTTCTTTGCCTGGAGAATCCAGCTCTGGCCACCCAGCCTTCCGGCAGGGCCTGAGGTCAGTGCTCTCGTCCCTTCAGTGGCCAGTGACCGTCCATCCCCTCAATAATAGGAATACACGAGGGGAAGAGGAAAACGAAAGCACCCTGGCTACAAATGCACTCCCACCCCTGCCTCTGAAGGCTCTCCCCCTGCGGCGTCAGCCTAGGGAGGAAGGACCAAGCCCAGGGAAGCCCGCCCTCTCAGGGAAGGGTCTGAGGAGAGCCACGGGAATCTTCATAGGGAAGGGGAGAGACTGGGGGCCGGCGGGACCCTGGGGCTTGCGCGGGCAAGGTCTGTGACCCTAAGTCTCCAAGGTCCCTCCTGTCTTCCAGACCCTGGAGACCGCTGGCTACGTGAAGAGCGTGTTAGTAAGTGCCCTCAGCATCTCACCTACATCCCTCCCACTGCCCTCACCAGCCGCTCCTACAGCCCCTCAACTTCCCTCGGCGTCCCCGCCTACAGTCCCTCCCACTCCCCCACCGTCCCCTCCTACGGCCCCTCCCACTCCCTCACAGTCCCCGCCCACAGCCCCTCCCACTCCCCCCCACCATCCCCACCTACAGCCCCTCCCACTCCCCCAGCGTCCCCTCCTACAGCCCCTCCCACTCCCCCACCGTCCCCGCCTACAGCCCCTCCCACTCCCCCACCGTCCCCTCCTACAGCCCCTCCCACTCCCCCACCGTCCCCGCCCACAGCCCCTCCCACTCCCCCCCACCATCCCCACCTACAGCCCCTCCCACTCCCCCAGCGTCCCCTCCTACAGCCCTCCCACTCCCCCACCGTCCCCGCCTACAGCCCCTCCCACTCCCCCAGCGTCCCCTCCTACAGCCCCTCCCACTCCCCCACCGTCCCCGCCTACAGCCCCTCCCACTCCCCCAGCGTCCCCTCCTACAGCCCCTCCCACTCCCCCACCGTCCCCGCCTACAGCCCCTCCCACTCCCCACCATCCCCGCCCACGGCCCCTCCCACTCCCTCAGCGTCCCCTCCTACAGCCCTCGCACTCCTCCCACTATCCCCACCTACAGCTCCTCCCATCTCCTCAGCATCCCCTCCTACAGCCCCTCCCACTCCCTCAGCATCCCCACCTACAGCCCCTCCCACTCCCCCCACTATCCCCACCTACATCCCTCCCACTGCCCTCACCAGCCGCTCCTACAGCCCCTCCCACCCCCTCAGTGTCCCCGCCTACAGCCCCTCCCACCCCCTCAGTGTCCCCGCCTACAGCCCCTCCCACTACCCCAGCGTCCCCGCCTACAGCCCCTCCCACCCCCCAGCGTCCCCGCCTACAGCCCCTCCCATCCCCTCACCGTCCCCGCCTACAACTCTCCCACTTCCTGGGTCCCCTGTGCCTATGGTTTCTCCTGGTGCAGCTGGAAGCAGCCGCACACTCGGGCGGGGGTGGTTCCGTGGTCCCAGTGCTGCCTGCCCAGAAACTTCGCCGTGGTAACCGAGAGCCCACCCGTTAGGGTTGCACAGATGCCAGGGAAACGGGCAGTGTCCCAGGTGGTATTTATGGTTCAGAACTGGGTCCCCCTCCTACCCCAGGGCACTCAGCCCCCACGGCCTGGCTGGCTCCTACATGGTCCCACATACGCAGCCTAGCGCTCTGAAGAGAAAAGGCCTGGCTCCACCGTGTGGACGTCACCTCTGGGCGAGTGGAGAAGGCTGGGCCCTCCGTCCTTCTCAAATTTCCATTTCAGTGTGTGCCCCTCAACCCCCTGCCCCACAGGGTTCCTTCCACCCCAGATGGGGAGGAAGCCCCAGACAGTGAGCTCAGAGAGACCCAGGCCTCGGTTCCTGTTCCTGCCCAGGCTGGGAAGATGCACCATCCAAACTCTCAGAGCAAACTGCCCTGAACTGGTGAACACGGCGGACCACCGGCTGGTCCTGAGACCACCCTGTCTGCTCAGATGATGACCCGGAAATACTAACCTGTGCATTTAAACCTGGCAGAGCCCATCAACAACTCAAAAAATCTCAACTGGTTTTTGCAGGAACGTGATAAGCTTTTAAGATATCGGAAACAAAGAAAGAAAATGGCGAAACTCCCCAAGGTAAACGACTACATGAAATGTGTATTTTTAAAAAGTCGTTTAACAGGAAAGAACCTCTTCCTTCAGAGGTGAAGAGAAAATGGTTTCCTTACTTCTAAAAATTGTTATTATGAAGTAACCAAAACATGACCCAGAGCGAGTACTCTATACTTTAAATTAAAAAAACCCAACCTGGTTTCCTTTAAATTTCCAAGAGGAGACGTGGGTTCACGACAGTAATGACGAGTAGGAGGAGTTAGCCAGGGGCCTGGCCCTCCCACTGCTGGCACCTGCATCCAGCCAGGATGCAGGCGGCCTCCCTGTGTCCTTCCCCTGCAGACCCGCACTCCTTGGGAACTTGATAGACCTGGGGTGTTTCTTTGAGGCACAGTCCTTTTTGGTAAACCTGTGATTTTTATTAAATGAGATTTGGGAAACATTCCCAGAATATTCCCAAAGGATCTAACTTGCTTTTTACAAAATACGTTTTTTGGTTTGGTTTTGGAACAACCAACAGTGATCCTCATACAGGCCGGTAGATACTCCTAGGCACAAATACAGGTTTGTCTGGCCCCTAGAAAGGCCGTTAGGAGGACCATGTCCCACTCTGCACTCTACCAGCCCAGGTAAGATAGTGGAGGCCTTGGTCGAGGTTGGTGGCCTGAGCAGCACCAGGGGGCAGTCCAGGATAGACACCCGAGTGCTGGGCAGCAGAGGAGGCCCCTACAGAGCTGGCAGCTCGGCCAGCCAGTGGTCTGGGTTTGGATTAACATGGTCCCTTTTGCTCAGAAGCCGGTTGTCGTGGAGACCTTCTTTGGATATGATGAAGAGGCTTCTCTGGAGTCCGACGGTTCTTCCATCTCTTACCAAACAGACAGGACAGACCAGACCCCGTGCACCCCAGACGACGACCTGGAGGAGGTGACCTCTCACAGGGCTTCAGGACAGGCCTGCCTGGCTGCTCCTGTCCCACCTTCACACACACGCCCCTGTCTGCTTCACATCACTGTACTGGGTCCCCTCTGCAGAGTGGTACAGAGCGCTCCCACCCTCTCAAGGGGGCAGCCTGAACCACCCAGCAGCGGGTGGGCACCAGCACCCAGGGTGCAGGGTCAGGACCATGGCAGGTGGGCCCCAGCTGAGTCCCTGGCCCCAGCTGCTGGCCCAAGAGGCTTATCTGAGCAGCCAGCTCGGCCATTCACCCCAGGGGTCAGGGCCCGTCTCCCACGTGGTTCCCAGGCAGAGGCGTGGCTGACGTGGTGTCTCCGTGCGCCTCTCCAGGGCATGGCCAAGGAGGAGACAGAGCTGCGGTTCCGCCAGCTGACCATGGAGTACCAGGCCCTGCAGCGGGCCTACGCGTTGCTGCAGGAGCAGGTCGGAGGGACGCTGGACGCAGAGCGAGAAGTTAAGGTCTAACTGACTTCCACTCCACGACGTTCCGGCTTCTGCCGGGCTCCCCGCTTGCCCCCCGGCCTCGGCAGGGACACATGCGCCTTCCGGGCCGGGCCCTCCCCTCCTGCGATCACGGTCAGGCCCCAGGGATGCCGCTCTGGCCGTCACTTGGCAGCGGGTGGGCCCAGGCCAAGGCGGGCTGCCCTGCCCTCCCGAGTTGAGGCATCTCACTGCTCTCGTCCATTTGCCCTGAAAGCCATTCCCAGGGAGCCAGGGCACCCATCGAGATGAAGTGCCCTGCGGCCCGGCCCCTGTGACAGCAGGTGAACTCCAGGGAGGGCGAAGCCCGTAGAAGACGGGCTGGGCAGAAGACATTCATGCAACAGGGAGCCCAGGGCTTCTAAAGGAGGACGGGCTCTGGGGAAGAAAGGGAAAGCGAAGTCCGGAAAAGGAGGTGAACCCAGGGCGGCCAGAGGCTCCAGAAGGGAAGGAGGTGCCTGGGGGCTGTGCCGGGCAGGTCGCTCAGCCACCCGGCTGTATGTGTCCCGGTCTTTGTCGTCCCCGGGACTAAGCCAACCCCCTCCGGCCAGCACCCAGCTGCTCAAGCCTCCTCCATCATCCTGTAAGTGAGGATTTCCCCAAATAATCTCCCAAATGAACCCACAGATCATCCCCTATAATCTAAGCAAAGTCGCTAAGCCTCCAAGTTCTCCCTTTATTCCAGAGCACGCCTTGTTGGCAGGCAGTGTCCTGAAAGTCAGGTCTGAGGGGGCCGCCCAGCTCTTAGGGAAAGTTTGATGTATGTCTCCTCCCATCCTACAGACCCGTGAGCAGCTGCAGGCGGATGCACAGCGGGCGCAGGCGCGCATCGAGGACCTGCAGAAGGCCCTGGCCGAGCAGGGGCAGGTGAGCCTGCGGGCCTGGGCCCCGGGGCCCCCGGGCTGCCATGCTCCCGTGAGGGCGGCGGCCTTCGGGTGTGTACTTGGTGAGGATCTTCGTCTGCACGCTGAAGACGGGCTCCCCAGCTCCCTCTGCTGTGTTTATATCACACCTCAGTAAAAGACTTAAAAGCGGAAGCAACGTGTATTTGGAAGAATTCCACAGTAAGCCCAGGACGAGGCACGAATTCCCCTGACCAAGCCTCTCTGGGCTTGACCGGAGCTCCCATCCGCCTCCTCACTCAGGGCCGGGAGCCCAGGTCCCAGGGCTTTGTTACCACTCCCCTCAGTCCCTGGGACTGCCAGCACCTGTGGGCTCCTCAGATCCCAGGGAAGGGCCTCCGTCCATGTTCTCTGAGCAGCCCCCAGCCTGTGGATGGTCCAGACACAGGACGATGCCGGAGGATGTCTATGGGGGCTGGGAGGGTGCAGGTGAGAGATGGCCCGGCTCACAGCCAAGTGCAGTGCAGACCCACAGAGGCCCTGGGGTGTCGACTGCCCGGTGCATGGCTGAACGGACAGCCAGGGCAAGAACCTGAGTGACTGCCCCACCTCACTGCCACAGCCTCGCCGGAGTGCCCGAGGCCTCAAATCCAGTGCAGAGACCCCCGCGATCACCCAGGCACCACACTTGTTCTCTCCACACCAGCTCAACCCCCTGGCTCCCGCTGGCTACGTGTTTGGGTCCCCTGGACCTGTGACGTCCATGCGGGTGCCTGGCCTTGGCTCAGCAAACCTGGGTGCCGTCCACCTCTATCGGAGACCCTCCAAGAAAATGGGCGAACCTGGGTTTTCATCAGCCACCGGACAGGCGCTCCACTCTCGGTTACTTCGGAAGCTGGGTGTAGTCCTTTCGTCACAATCTCTGTCCTGCTGAACAGTGATGTAAATCAGAGCTGCATCCTTCAGTGCATTTATTTCTCGACTTCAATTTCCTTTTCAAGGATATGAAGTGGATTGAAGAGAAGCAAGCGCTGTTTCGGAGAAATCAGGAGCTTGTGGAAAAGGTACAGCCGCCCCACCCCGTCTGTTTGAGAGGCCCGCTGCTTTCCTGGAAAGACAGGAATCCCCACCTGCCCACCTGCCCACCTGCTGCCCAGGGCTGGGGACCCACCTGGGCAGCACCTCTGCCACAAGGCCCTGTGTGGACTCACCCTGGAGGGAGGGCTCCGGACCGGGGGCCTGGGCCAGTCAGCTGTCCCTGCAATGCCAGCAGCTGTCAGGGGAGCCAGGGCTGGCCTCCAGTGGCCTCCAGGATGCCTCCTGTTTTTTGTTTTATAGATTAAACAAATGGAGACAGAAGAGGCTCGGTTAAAACATGAAGTCCAGGATGCGAAGGACCAAAACGAGCTGCTGGAGTTCCGGATCCTGGAGCTGGAGGTGTGGGGCTTCGGGGGGCAGCGGATGGGGTGGGGGGCAGGGGTGGGGGGCAGGGGCAGGGGTGGGGGGCAGGAGTGAGGAGACAGGATGGGGTGTGGGGCAGGGGTGGGGGGCAGGGGTGAGGAGACAGGGGATGGGGTGGACGGCAGGGGATGGGGTGGGGGGCAGGGGTGAGGAGACAGGATGGGGTGTGGGGCAGGGGTGGGGGGCAGGGGTGAGGAGACAGGGGATGGGGTTGGGGGGCAGGGGTGGAGGGCAGGGGCAGGGGTGTGGGCCAGGGGCAGGAGTGGGGGGCAGGGGATGGGGTGGGGGGCAGGGGTGAGGAGACAGGATGGGGTGGGGGGCAGGGGTGTGGGGCAGGGGATGGGGTGTGGGGCAGGGGCAGGAGTGGGAAGACAGGGGCAGGGGTGGGGGGGGCAGGGGCAGGGGTGGGGCAGGGGATGGAGTTGGAGGCAGGGGCAGGGGTGGGGGGCAGGGGTGAGGAGACAGGATGGGGTGTGGGGCAGGGGTGGGGGGCAGGGGTGAGGAGACGGGATGGGGTGTGGGGCAGGGGTGGGGGGCAGGGGTGAGGAGACAGGATGGGGTGTGGGGCAGGGGTGGGGGGCAGGGGTGAGGAGACGGGATGGGGTGTGGGGCAGGGGTGTGGGGCAGGGGATGGGGTGGGGGGCAGGGGCAGGGGTGGGGCAGGGGATGGAGTTGGAGGCAGGGGCAGGGGTGGGGGGGCAGGGGCAGGGGTGGGGCAGGGGATGGAGTTGGAGGCAGGGGCAGGGGTGGGGAGGTGGGGGCAGAGCTGGGGGGCAGGGGTGGGGGGCAGGGGCAGCAGTGGTCGTGGCAGGGAGCTGTCCCGAGCCGGTGCCACCCAGGCTGTGAGTCCTGCCGTGTCACTTGGAGGAAAACAAAAAGCAGAGCAGGAGTGTCCACACACAGCTCCGGGCCCTCCCTTTGTCCCCGTCCCTCCGGGCATCAGACGACAGGGCTCCCAGGCGGGAGCCAGTCCCCAGGGGCCATCTGGGCTCGGAGGTCCCCACTTGCTCCCGTCAGCGTCCACTCAGGCTCCCCTGGGCAGGTCCGAAGGGGGTGGCCACTGCTGCGGCAGCCAGGGTCTCATTTTCACAAAGACCACGTTAACTGTGTTCAGTGGACTTTATATTCTCACGGTGTCCCCGGGGCGGGGGGGGGGCCCGCACTGCCCTCCCAGGAGGGCGGGGACCCCCGTGTGCCCAGCCTTCTGCTGTCTGTCTTAGGAGAGGGAGAGGAAGTCACCCGCCATCACCTTCCACCACACGCCCTTCGTGGACGGGAAGAGCCCCCTGCAGGCGTACTGCGAGGCGGAAGGCGTGACGGTAACGCCCTGGCCCCGCCCCCCCGCCTGCCCCGCCCCGCCCCGCCCCGCCGCGGCGCCGGGCCCAGCACCGCTGTCTCTCTGCTTCTAGGACATCCTGGTCTCGGAGCTGATGAAGAAGCTGGACCTGCTGGGGGACAACGCCGTAAGTGTAGGTCGCTCTCCTGACTTGTGCATGCCTCCCCGTGCGCCGCCCTGCACGGCCCAGGGCCCCTGTGAGTCCCGCGGTGCCCGGCCCCTGCCCCGTGAGCTCCCGCCTCCAGAGCTGCTGACCAGCCCTCTGGCGTTTAGGAGAAACTCCGTTCTTTCTCACAGCAGAGACGCTTCTGGCCCCGTGTTCTCAGTTTCTGAATCCCTCTCGGTCCTGAAGTTGTTCCACATCCTTGGTGGGGCTGGGGCCTGGGGGCCCTTAAGGTGCCTTCAGTTCGGTTTAGTCCGTCAGCGCTCAGTCGTGTCCGACTTAGACTGCTCCAACTCAGAGCTTCCCACCTAGTTTTGGCAGAGGGGCAGAGCCTATGAATACTCTCCGAATCTCACTTAGGGCAGAGTCCCAATCTCTACAGCAAGTTCCTCAAAAGAATGTGAATTGCTGAATGAGTGACTGCACCCCTCCATCCACCCTCCACCCATCGTCCCTGCATCCATGCTGGCCACCCTTCCATCTGTTCTCTGTTCACCCCCATGGCCCCTCCTGTACTTGTTAAGCCCCCGCCCGATGGTGAGGGGGGACCTTCTGTGCTGGCAGAGGCCCCAGTGCACACCCCAGAATGTCCCCTCACAAGGTCCCCTCACAAGTACACGGTCTCCTTGTGAAGCACCCTGGGCTCCACATCCTGCTCGCTGTGCTCAAGAGAGATCAAAGCACAGGACAGGTGCACCTCACGTGAGAGATGGAGGGAAAACGCGTGCAAGCACACACACACGCACAGACACTCACGCATGTGTATCAAAACCCAGGTGCTTGTGCACACCCTCAGGGCCAGTGCTCCCAGCAGCTCCGAGTGTTCAGGGCCCTGCTGATAGGGACCCCTCCTCCCTGCCCCCGCCCCGCCCTTTAGGTGGGAAGCGGGAAGGGGGAAGGGAGGGCTGGCTTCCACAGGGAGGCCCTCCTGGCCTACCTGCCGCGCCCCCGACCCTGGGTCGGAGCCCTCGCTCCACCTCGGCTGTGGGCAGCGGAGGCAGCGGGCCACAGTAGGATGGCCGTCCTCGCCGTGTGCTCCGGGCTCAGCCCGAGTACCAGCCCCGCCAAGGGCTCCGGGGAGCCTTTCAGTTCACAGCTGGAGAGACTGAGGCCCCAGAGGGCACCACCCAGGGGCACAGAGCTGCCGTGTTGGCCAGCGAGGACGAGCTCAGGCCTGCGCAGTCCCCCAGCCCTGCAGCTGCCCTCCCGGGAGCACCAAGGTTGCGTACCCTGGAGCCACCATGCGGCCTCAGAGACGGGGGCAGAGGACGCACTGCCAGTTTCATATGCCAGCGACCCTGGTGGCTCCTAAAGGAGCCAGGGATCACTCAACTCAGCGATCCTGGCAGGCTCCTCACCCCTTGTCTCTGCTCTCCGCGACCCCCCGGCGGCCCCCAGCTGGGCCCCGCAGTGGGGACAACCCGGCTCACCCCCTCCAGCCCCTGGTGCTCATGCAGGTGGGACCTCCTCTGAGGAGGCCCGCCAGCCCAAGGCCAGGGTCACCCTCCCAGAAGGACCACCCCGGTGGGCCCACTGGGGTGAGGCATGAATAAAACATGCAGGGAGAAGGCGAAGCAGCAGGGATGTTGATCTTTGCTTCACATTTGTAAGCGGTGCTTTAATAATTCAGGCCGCACGTGAGGAGAGCTGGCTTTGAGTAAGAATCCGGACAGAGTGCGGAAGCCTGGCTGCTCTTTCCGCCACCCACTGTCCCATCCTGCTCCCTGGCCACTTAGGCATGGTCGCCTGCAGTGAGAGGGCCAGAGGGGCAAGCCAGAGGCTAGGTGGGAGTCAGCAAGGCCGAGAGCGAAGGGGGTCCGAGCCTCCCGGAAGGGCCTGTGAGTGACAGTGACATTTAGCTGTGACCCCATCTTCCCCATGCCCACCGAACACTGGGTCACCCACCCCCACCCAGCGCCCGTCACCCACCCCACCACCCACCCAGCGCCGGTCACTCACCGCCCCCGCACTGAGCACCCAGCACCCACCCACCCGGCACCCATCACCCAGCCACCCAGCCACCCACCCAGCGCCCGTCACCCACCCCACCACCCACCAGCGCCGGTCACTCAGCCCCGCACTGAGCACCCAGCATCCACCCACCCAGCACCTATCACCCAGCCACCCAACCACCCACCCAGCGCCCGTCACCCACCCCACCACCCACCCAGCGCCGGTCACTCACCCCTGAACTGAGCACCCATCACCCACCCCACCCACCGCCCATCACCCACCCCCACCCAGCCCTGTCACCCACCCCACCCCAGAAGGCACTCCCCCTGACCATATGAGAATTCCGCTCTTGAATGCAGAATCTGACCAATGAGGAGCAAGTGGTCGTCATACAAGCCAGGACAGTCCTGACCTTGGCCGAGAAGGTAACAGCGGACGCGCTTGGGGGAGGGCTGGGTCCTTTCTGGCTCAGTTCAGAGGAGATGCTCTCCCTGGAAGGGGGGGGCCCCCAGGGGGTGGGATGGAAGCTGGCGGGGGGCAGGGTCCACTAAGCCTGGCTGCTCAGGAGGCCTGGCACACACATGGGTCAGACAGCACCCACCAGGCATGTCTCCCCAAGGCTAGCTCTGCCCCGATTTCCCCAGAGGCCAGAGTCAGGGTGGGTCTGTTAGAGAAATTCAGAGAGTGAGCCCACGCTGGTCACACCGGGCGCAGGCCCTTCCCAGGCAGGCCCGAGTCCACGTGGCCCCTGAGGCACCACGCAGGCCATGGAACACCTTCCCCGTTTCTGTCCAAACCCCGCACAGCCGGGCGTTCCAGCGGCCGCGCTGCTGTTGCCTGGTCTGCCTCTGTTTGCCCTGCTGGGACCCTCCTCTGGGGGCCGCCCACCCGGGCTCCCCACCCTCTGGCTTCCCTGCTCCCGGGACCACCCGCCTGCCCCTAGTCCCCCCTGCCCCGCCCCATGTGTGGCCAGAACCCACTGGTAGGCCTGCAGCGAGCACCCCTGTCCTACAGGCCTCCAGCAGGGCGTGGAGGGCTGTGCCCATAAGTAGGAGTTCAGAGGCCAGCTCCTGGGAGCACAGCCCTCCTGACACCGCTCCTCTCCCGGGGGGGTGTGAGGGCAGGCTCCCTGGACGCCAGGCGGGGCTGAGAGGTGGGGCCCAGACCTGGCCTGCACGCTGGGCACACGGAGCCCACGACACCCGCCCAGCTCTGACTCCCGCAGGGGCTGAGCCCTCCCTCCCCAAGGAAGAGCGGGAAGGACGGGGCATGCCCCCAGGCTGTGTCCCCGGGGCTGGGGAGGTGGGCTCTGCTGACCGAATGGTGACCCGGGGGCTCACGGCTGTCGGGACCTTCTGTCTGTGCCCAGTGGCTCCAGCAGATCGAGGAGACGGAATCGGCCCTGCAGCGGAAGATGGTGGACCTAGAGAGCGAGAAGGTGAGTGCACACCCGGCCGGCAGCCCCGCGCCGCCACGCCCCCGACACGCGGCCCAGACGCGGGTCCCCTTGTATTCCAGGAGCTGTTCAGTAAGCAGAAGGGCTACCTGGACGAGGAGCTCGACTACCGGAAGCAGTGCTTGGACCAGGCTCACAAGGTGAGAGCCGCCCGGCCGCGCGGGGTTTGGGCGGAAACGGGGAAGGTGTCCCATGGCCAGCATGCTTCTCAGGGGCCACGTGGACCCAGGCCTGCCTGGGTAGAGCCTGTGCCCCATGGGACCGGCTCACTCTCTGACCCAGCGAGTTCCGAGGACGCCTTACTGCCCCTTTGGCCACCCTTGGCCCCAGGAGTGCAGGCAAATGAGCAGAGGTCAAGTGGGTATTTGAATTGAGCTGAGAAAATAGGATTTATTGAAACGATGCCTTTAGGAATGAAAGGAGCATAGCTGAGTGTCTGTCCATCATCTCTCCCTGTCCACCAGCATCACGAGCTGCTCACCCACCTGCTCTGCAGGAGACCTGTCCCAGACAGACCTGAAGGGAGGCCCCGTGTGGGGTCAACCCCGAGAGCCCACTTCTCTCCATTACTGTCAGTGAGCCCTCACTGAAGTGAGCTGGAGGACGTGGGAAGAAACTTCATTTGCACCTCAGGCAGCCTTTCTTTTTCAAGGTGGCCCCTGAATCAATGTCACACTTAGCTCCTCAGACTGGGCTCAACAGAGGTGCTTCCTGCAGGAGCGGGGCCCACGCTTCCTCTGCAACAGTAAGCCACACCTGTAGGTCAGTGTCACGGGCAGGACGGTCCTTCCAGGCGGCGTGGGCCTCTGTCCCCTGCCTGTGGAGTATGCTGTGAGCGGGGTGCTGTCCCGTGGCCCTTGAAGGTGGCTGGAGGAGCAGAAAGTGTCACCCTGGGACGGCGGGTGGGGGCTCTGTCACACAGCCCCGAGGGATGCCGTGGGGCCGCGGAGACGCTGGGCACCCCTAGTGGGATGGCTGTCAGGGCTGCTCCCCGGGGGGCCGTCGTCTGGGGCCCCCTCTCTCCAGTGCTGGCAGGTAGGCTGCATGCTGTGCTGTCCACCCTGGTTTTCTCTTTCTTTTCTCTTGTGGCCCCACTGGGTCCTCCTGCGGCACACGGGCTCCCCATGTTGCTGCTGGAAGGCTTCTCTCGTCACCCCACGACATGTGGGATCTTAGTTCCCTGACCAGGGATTGAACCTGCATCCTCTGAATTGGAAGGCAGATGCTTAACCTCTGGGCCACCAAGGAAGTCCCCAACCCTGGTTCCCTTGATGCCGAGTTAAGCCTGCACTTCCTGCTGGACAATCAGCCATTTTATCTGCCACTCACAGAACCCCGTGCAGGAGGGGGCACCTAGTCACCTTGGGATGCCTTGGCAGGTGGGCCTTCCAGCTTTCACACCCTCCCTGTCATGAGCACTGGAGCCACACCTGGGATTTCAGGGGGAAGGGCGGGCCTCACCCTGGGGCAGCCCCTGGGCACAGAGCTAGCTTCTGGGCATCTGGGTGGCTGTGGCTCAAGCTGCTGCATCGAGTGAGCAGGGCCAGACCATCTCCATCCACAGGCTTGGGATGAAGTCACTGTGATGTGCGTGTTAAGCCCCACACTCAGCTGCCTTTATCTGAAAGCCAGAGTTTATCTTAAATGCACTAAGCTCTTTTGCTCTAAGAAGTGGCAGCTGATGTGTGGTATGAGCTGGCTGTGACAGCTGACTGGGGACAGTTGACTTTGCGGCTGTCAAGAACAATAACATGGACAAAGGGCTCTTTCCCCCCCTTTCCTAAAATGTCTACTCAGCCAAAAGGACGTCCAGTAATCATTTTGCCTGAAGAGGAAACATTCATTTGTGAGGAGCGTCGACCTGGAAACCAGTCACAGCCTAAAAGTTAACAGTTATGTTTTATTCAGTGGAGATTTTTAGGACTTAAGCCCAGGAGGCAGCATCTCAAGTGACTCTTAGAGAACAGCTCAGAGGAGGCGAGTGAAAGTCACTCAGTCATGTCCAACTCTTTGTGACCGCATGGACTGTACAGTCCATGGAATTCTTTAGGCCAAAATACTGGAGTGGGTAGCCTCTCCCTTCTCCAGGGGACCTTCCCAACCCGGGGATCAAACCCAGGTCTCCCACATGGCAGGCAGATTCCGTTTTGCAAGAAAGAGCAGGTAGTCTGAACATCAAAAGATTATTGTGCATTAAAGAAAACAAGATAACCTAAGTTAAGGAATTTAGTGCCTTTCTGTGTATGGGAAGATGCGAGAGTCTGGGCTCACTGCAACCGCTCCTTTCATACGCACCTCAGCCATCCCGGGCCGCTGTCCTGTGCTTTTCACTTCCTGAGCTTCCTTCAGGTTCACCGTGGGGAGTGGCTGCGGGCTGACGGTTCTTTCCTCCCCGAGCTTCCTCGGGGCTCTCGGGCTCGCGCTGGAGGACTGCAGTCACTGATGACTGCGACATCCTTATCTACTGATACGATAGGAAATATTCTCTTTCTCGGGAGGGTAGATTTTTGATGGGAAGAATTTGGCTGTTTCAAGATTGTAGCTGTGAAACTTCCTGAGGAATAAGCTTTGAAAGTGCTCCAGATCGAACTGCTGAGTCCTCATCATTTGTAGCGAGGTCTGTGTTTTGGCTCCTGGGGACAGCACGGGAGTGATACTGCAGGAGTTTGCACAAGCTCTGGGCGATGATGAAGGACAGGGACGCCCGGCATGCTGCAGTCCACGGAGTCGCAAAGAGGCGGACATGACCGAGTGACTGAACCGGGGATGGGCGGCATTTCAGGTTCTCTGTGAAGGAGCCCCTGGTGGGTGCGAGGGCTGGGCTGGAATCCCCAGTGTCTCTCCCTCAGCAGGCCTTGTGCAGGTGGTCCGCCCAGGGGTCTCTGCAGCCCGCCTCAGCATCCTCACCATGAGCCAGGGCTGACGAGGGTGCCTGCTGCCTGGAAGTGGGGGCGGGAGGGCTTTGTGCAATGAAGCCTAGGCCAGTGCGGCACACCCAGGCACTGCGGGCAGGGTGTCGTGTACCATGGACAGAGGAGGAGAGGAAGCTGTGAGGTGGGCAGAGGCTGGGCACCTGGGGACTTGAAGTGAAGGTGAGGCCATGTGTGCAGGCAGCAGGGAGACAGACAGACAGACAGAAGGGAGGAGACGTGGGGCAGGTGTGTGCACCATAGTCTGAAGGCCCGAAGCCTGACCCCAAGGTGCTGGCCAGGCCACGCTCTGTCAGAGGACTCAGGGGAGGCCCGCCTGCCTGTTCCAGCTCCTGGGGCCTCAGGTGTTCTGGGCTCGTGGCTGCGCCACCTCTGCCTCTGTCATCACTTGGCTTCCCCTCATCTTCCGTGACTGTCACCAGTCCCCTCTTATTCTAAGGTCACGAGTCAGTGGGTGGAGGCCCCTAGCCCAGTCTGGCCTCAGGTGCGCTGGCTGACATCTGCTAAGACCCTGTTTCCAGATGACCCGTGTTCACAGATTCCAGGGGTTAGGACTTGACGCTGCTTTAGGGGCACGAGTCGCCCGCACAGGCGGCAGTGGGGCCACAGAGCTGACAGCCTGGCCCCTCTGCGTTACTGCAGACAAACCCGTGGGGACCGTCCTTCCTCCTTTTTAGCGACTCAGAAGCCCAGGGTTTGGTGAAATTGTGAGCAAAGAAAGAAGCCTTTGTTGTCTTTCCTCAAGGGATGCCTGCCCAGACCACCGCCCGTTTGGCCAACCTCCTACTCCAGCTTTGAATTCTGCTGACCCCAACGTCCCTAATGTTTCATTGCACCTTAAACATCGCATGGAAGGGATGCTCTTGACATAAGTACTCCTGGACTGGCTCCACCCTCCAGAACATCATTTAACTGGTCCAGGAGGCAGCAGTCCCCTCTTTGGGCTGGTCCGGAGGTGTCCTGGCTCCCAGGCTGGGTGCCTCGGCCCCAGGCAGTCCCCGGGAAGAAGGCGAGGCCTGACTTGTCCCCTCCCGCCCCCAGCGCATCTTGGAGCTGGAAGCAATGCTGTACGATGCCCTGCAGCAGGAGGCCGGGGCCAAAGTGGCCGAGCTGCTATCGGAGGAGGAGCGCGAGAAGCTCGGGGTGGCGGTGGAGCAGTGGAAGCGCCAGGTCATGAGCGAGCTGCGCGAGCGGGACGCCCAGATCCTGCGGGAGCGCATGGAGCTTTTGCAACTGGCGCAGCAGGTGCGGGAGGGGCGTGGTGCCGCGGGGGCGGGGCCTACGGGAGGGGCATGGTGCCTCGGGGCGGGGCCTACGGGAGGGGC
This sequence comes from Bos taurus, assembly GCF_002263795.3. Classification (NCBI taxonomy): domain Eukaryota; kingdom Metazoa; phylum Chordata; class Mammalia; order Artiodactyla; family Bovidae; genus Bos; species Bos taurus. Next base: position 51,818,252 of record NC_037353.1, read on the forward strand.
ATGGTGCCTCGGGGCGGGGCCTACGGGAGGGGCGTGGTGCCGCGGGGGTGGGGCCTACGGGAGGGGCATGGTGCCGCGGGGCGGGGCCTACGGGAGGGGCATGGTGCCGCGGGGCGGGGCCTACGGGAGGGGCATGGTGCCGCGGGGCGGGGCCTACGGGAGGGGCATGGTGCCGCGGGGCGGGGCCTACGGGAGGGGCATGGTGCCGCGGGGCGGGGCCTACGGGAGGGGCGTGGTGCCTCGGGGCGGGGCCTACGGGAGGGGCGTGGTGCCTCGGGGGTGGGGCCTACGGGAGGGGCGTGGTGCCTCGGGGCGGGGCCTACGGGAGGGGCGTGGTGCCTCGGGGCGGGGCCTACGGGAGGGGCATGGTGCCGCGGGGGTGGGGCCTACGGGAGGGGCGTGGTGCCTCGGGGCGGGGCCTACGGGAGGGGCGTGGTGCCTCGGGGCGGGGCCTACGGGAGGGGCGTGGTGCCGCGGGGGTGGGGCCTACGGGAGGGGCATGGTGCCGCGGGGGTGGGGCCTACGGGAGGGGCGTGGTGCCTCGGGGCGGGGCCTACGGGAGGGGCGGGGCATCGCAGGGCCCGGGGTGACCGGCTGGGGCAGTCCTTCTCGTGGCCTCGCCTTCTGATGGCCATGCCTCCAAGGGCCATATCTTCCTGGCCAGGGCCTTCCACTGGCTGAGCCCTCCCAGGTGTCCTTGTAGTGGACACACACCCAGTGGCCGTCCTCTCCAGTAGCCTTGCCCATGGGGGGTCCTCCCAGACTGCCTGTTCCAGACCAGCCTGTTGGGCTGTCCTGCCCAGGCCTCTGGGTGGTACATCCGCCTTCTGGGGCCCCTAATGCCAGTCTCTTCCCTGACTCCTCCCTCAGTGGTAAGATCTGGAGAAGGTGTTGTCTGGGGGACAGCGAGTAGTCCCTGGGCCTGGGACTTGGGGACGTTCTCCCGACCTTCAGGCACTTGGTCTTGGGCCAGTCTGGCAGTCCATTTTTCTGGCCTGTTCATTTCTAAGGGGGGATGAGGGACCCTGGCAGACTAGCAGCCTTGGTGTGTGAGACCCGCCTCCAGTCCCCTGCGTGGGCAGCGTGGCCTGGAAGGAGCCTCGTGGCTGTGCTCTGTGTTCAGATAAACTGGTGAACCCAGGTGTCCTATGAGTGTCAGGGATGACGTCTCACCAGAGGACTGTTGGCTACCAGGACCCTCGCTGTCAGATCCGAGGTGGTCAGTGTGAGGACCCCTCACTCCCTTCAGATAGGCAGTGTCAGAGCCCAGGTTCATCCAGGGTCCAGGCCAGGCATCCAGGCCAGGCATGGATACACACGTCCATCTGACCGATTCTGCACCACAATGAAAACTAGGCTCTCCAACTGTGCGGTCACCCTTACCAGCAAAGTGCCCCCCGTGACTGGCTCTGCGACCCTTCAGGCTGCTCCTTGGGCTGCTGTAGCGATGTCTGGGAAGGACCATGAATCGGGCCCTTACTGTTTGCTTGGGCTCTAGCCTAGTGACTTGTGATCTGAAGGTGCAGGAGGTGGGAGTGTGGCCGGGGCTGGGGGGGCGGTGCCTGCTCTTCTGTTGGAGCAAAGAACAGACTCTCAGAGGCTGCGTCAGAGAAACTGAGGCAGGCGCGTGTCAGCCGAAGCCCCAGAAGTCGGTGGGGAGGGCAGCCCAAGGCCCCACCCTCTCCCCGCGGACGCTGTGACAGCTACTCTGGGATTTGCCCACCAGGTGCATGGGTGAAAACTCTGAAAGATCTTCCCTACTTGGTTTCCCAAATACTCTGGTTATTAAGGATTTTCCTCCTTTGAACATTGCAGAGAATTAAAGAATTAGAAGAAAGAATAGAAGCCCAGAAGAGACAAATAAAGGAACTGGAGGAAAAGGTAAGTAAAGTCAGTGTGAACTTGGGGCTGACACATGGAGAAGGGCGGCAGCTCCCAGTGCCCCACGGCACTGGTCTGGGCAGAAAGAGGCTCCGAACCAGGGGCTGGAGCGCGGGGTCTGGGAACACCCTGGCCTCGCTGACCCAGCCACGCCACCCCCAGGACCGTGCCTCTCACAGCCTCAGTGTCCCAGCTTCGGGGGTAGTTCTGGGCCAGTGACCAGGGCCCTTTCATAAGAGCTCTGTACTGTGGCTCCTGAGTTGGGAAGCTCTGGGTGCTTGGGTACAGCTGGTTTGGGGCCATGCGACGGGGTCAGGGAGGCCCGTCCAGCTCTTCCCCCAACCCCTGGCTCTGTGAGTGCCAACAAGATGGATGGAGCGCCCGTGGGGACAATCCTGGCTCTTCCTGTGAGGTTCCCTGAGTTCTAGGACAGTTAGATGTTTTATTTTATTTTTAATTTAAATTTTGTTTTCTGTGATTTAGGATGTTTCAATGGCTTCTGGTGGGCTTTCCTGGTGGCTCAGCAGTAGAGAACCTGCCTGCAATGCAGGAGACGTGGGTTCAATCCCTAGGTTGGGGAGATCCCCTGGAGAAGGAAATGGTAACCCACTCCATATTCTGGCCTGGGAAACCCCGTGCACAGAGGAGCCTAGCGGGCTACAGTCCAGGGGGTCGCAGAGAGTCGGACGCGACTGAGCGACCAGCACGAGTACAGAAGGCCCCACCCCCACCCCCGCGCCTGGCAGCCCCTGGAGCTGGTCCCCTCTATGCCCTGCCCACCCTCCTGTGGACAAAACCGGCCCCTTCCGCGGGCGCTGTACCGCCATCTGCCGAACAGTCTTGGTGACAACTTGCAAATCCGGAGCCCGCGACAGGCCCCTGGAGCCCTAGGGGCGGGGCACAACTTGCCAGGCAGAGAGGAGCCTGGGAGCAAAGACGCGCCTGCCCCCTGGGTGGGTGCAGACAGGCACCAGGCTCGCGGGGCGCTGGGGAGGAGAGGCGAGCACACAGCCTCGCGGTGGTGCCGTCCCTGCCTCCTTTTCCATCTTAAAGTGAGAGCATTTGTTTGCATTAAATGCTTGAATTTTTTAAATTGGGTGTTTACTCTTTTAATCTAGCTGAAGGGGCTCCGCTTTTCCAAGCAGCTGTACCACGGCCAGATTTTTCTCTTGTGTCTAAATTGGCTGGGCCCCTCCCCCAACCCCCGCAGCCAGATTTTCCCTTGTGTCTAAATTGGCCGGGCCCCTCCCCCAACCCAAAAGGAGGGTTTCTGAGTGTGAAATCTATTCAGCGTGTTGGCTGTGCTTTATCACTTATAATGGGACTGAGACCAAAATATTGTCCCGGAGTGCTGGTGTTTGCCTGGCACTTGGCACACCTTTCCATCCGTAAGACTTCCATCATTACAGCCAGTTAGCACCCTCAGCATCAGCCCGGCGACAGGTCCAGGTGGCCCGTCCCCACCCCCCCAGCCCAGAGGCAAGGTGACCGGCAGAGGCTCCCTCCTGACTGTCGCCTTCAGCACGTCCTCTGGACAGTGTGGGGCCCCAGAGCACAGTCCCCAGGGACAGACAGCGTGGTCACTTCAGACGCAGGTGTCCCCACGGCCCCTCGCAGCTCAGCCCTTAACCCGCTGGACACAGCGCGCCGGGACCCACTCCTGACCCCCGGCCAGCTGCTCCGCGTTGCTCTGTCTGTGGTCACACGTTTGTTCTTGCCAGAAACTCTACAAACTCTCTTTTCTTTCTTTCCTTCCATGTCTCCGCCCTCCCCTTTCGTTTTCAGTTTCTATTTTTGTTCTTGTTTTTCTCCTTAGCTTTCATTCTGTGGTCATAGCTCGCCTGGGCACTCTGGTGTGGTGAGTATTTTTTGTCCACGTCCCGGGGACCAGCAGAGCCCCCACTTGCCGTAAGCAGGAGGGGCTTCCTGGAGGCAACACCCAGGGCCCGCACAGGTCCTAGAGGGGAGGGTCTGCCATCATCAGAGGGGAAGGGGTGCTCGCCTTTCTGGAGAAGGTCCCCGAGGGACTTCCCAGGGGAGAGATGTGTGCACACGCTCCCTGGTCTCTGCTCCAGGCAGCTCGGCAGGAGGCAGCGCTGGGGGGTTGGTGGCTTTTCTCCTTTGTGTATCAAGTTCGATCTGGGGTGACGCTGGGAGATTTGGCCAGGACCCCCACCTTCCCGACAAGCTGGGCTCACTCAGGACGTCACAGTCATCCTAGGCTGTGACATTGTCCCTGCGACTTTCAGCCTGAGGCGCACGTGAAAGCTTGGCCACTGCCTCCTTCCCAAACAAGACTCATCATCCGTCTCTGTCTGTGGGCGCCCCACCCGCCCCTGCCAGAGGGCCTTACTCTGCAGCAGAGCCATCCTTCCTGGCGCCCCTGTCCCTCCAGCCCCTTCCCTCTCGCCCTGCCACCTTCCTGACCTGTGTCCTGCGTCTCTTTCCCTCCAGCCCCCCTTTCCTCCAGCTTTACCGGAGAGCGGCGAGTGCCCGTCCCTGAAGACTCAGGGGGAGCCGGCCTCTGCAGACCCCCTGCCGTCGAGGAGGAGGGAGAGAGGGGGTCTCTGAGCACCTCCCAGGGGACTGTTCACTTTGATGAGCCGGAATTAGAACTCGTTCTCCGACCGGGCTTCTCTGAAGAGGCCTGGTCTTGGCTGCGGACCCCAGGTCCTTGCTTGGGACACAGCCCCCGGCCCCACTTATGGGGACACGCGGGGCCCCTGCTGGCGGGTGCCCAGGCCGCTTCGGTGCAGGAGCCCCGGCTCCTGCCTCCCCTGGTTCCCTCAGTGACCGCAATAGGAGTCAGAAGAGAGGGCGGACTCCCAGAAACAACGCAGGCGGCCCGCAGCACGCCGTGGTGGGGCTGCTGCCACGACGGGGACCTTCGTCCAGGGCACCCGGGCGGCTCATGGAGCATCTCCAGTGTGGTTCCCCGGGTCTCCCGGGCCAGCTGTGAAGACGCTGCAACTCGCTCGCCGGGGTCCTGGGCGCTTGCCGACCGACGCATGCGGCCACCCTGCTGTGTTGGACGCTGTCGCCAGTGGGAATAGAACCGTGAATGCCACGGTGCGGCTGGACCCCGCCCTGAGCTGCGCCGAGGGACTGGTCAGAGTGAGGACCGAGGAGCTGATGGAGGGAGCTGGGACGAGAAGGGCGGGGTGGCTGGACAGGGCAGGGCCTCACTGGAGACACAGGGGCCAGAGGCCGTCTCGGGCAGCGCAGACCCGGGCACCGCAGAGGCAGGCCCAGTGCGGCCGAAGCCGCCCGGTCCAGAGCTGCAGCCTTCGTGCTCCAGGGGCAGTGCCTGGCGAGGACCACAGTGCCCATAGGTCTGCGGTTGAGAAGGGGGCCCGACGCCCAGCTGGCAGCAGGTGAGGCTCAGCTGTCATCCCTGGGACATGACGCCTTCCCTCCTACCCTGCGGGGTGCCCACTCACCTTCGGGTCTGTGGGATCCCACCTCCTGGGGTGGGGGCGGTCGGCCCTCTCTGAGGTTCAGCTTGCTGGGACGCTGGCCCTGCAGTGGGAGCCCTGGTGTCTGTGCAGGCGGGTGAGGGCAAGGTGGGCTCGGGGTGGTCCCAGAGGTACTAAATGTATTGTGGGTGTCCTCTGCCCAGACCCAGGGCACCCCTCAACAAGGCCAGCCAAGAGGCCTGTGCGTGGTCACAGGGCATGTCCCTGAGCCACAGGGGCGGCCTCAGCTCAGCTCCCAGCAGAAGAGGGCCCCCGGCCCCTCCTGCCCACCCAGCCCCACCCCACACCCTAGGCCTTTCGACCTGCCCGCCCACCCCGTCTGGCTGGGCCCAGAAACTCCAAAACCTTTTCTTGTGGCACAGCCCCTCTCTCTGCCATGACTCCCAGCTCAGCAGGCCTCCCTGTGTCCCCAGGGCATCACCTCCTCCCACCCCAGGGCTTGAAGGTGCCCCGGGGCAGCCGGCAGGTCAACCCCATGGCGAGGTCAGGATCTGGATGGGCGGGCGCTCCTGGGGAGCTTTTCTGTCTACATGTTTCTGGGTGACGTGGGGCAGCTTGGGAGTGCAGTTCTGTTTTCTGGGTCTGTAGGAGAGATAAGGGGCCCCGTCTCCCCACCCCTTCCCATCACAGAGCCAGCTGAACCTCTGGCAGTGGGGCTGCAGGGCCCTCGAGACGCACCCCCATGTAGAGAAGGGAGTCAGGCAGAGCAGAGGCCAGAGTGAGACCACTGCCCTCTCCCTAGACGGGGCCTTAAGACACTCAGCTCTTTCACTCAGTTCCTCTAAGGAAGCCCCTCTCTCGAAGCCACATGCAGTCAGCCTGGTGCGGGGCCTGGGCCCGGCTGGGAACGCACGAGCACAGCCTCTGGCTGGAAAAGGCCACTTGGGAGGCTGGTTCTGGAGTGGAGGCTGGTCCCCCATCTTTGTCCACACATGGGCCCTCCAACCTGAGCACCCCTTCAAGGCCCAGTCCCTGGAACTTGGGGTCCCTGGGGCTCGTGGTCCCTGGAGCTCATGGTCCCTGACCTTGGGGTCCCTGGAGCTCAGGATTCCTGGTTCTTGGGTCCCTGGAGCTCAGGGTCCCTGGAGCTTGGGGTCCCTGGAGCTCAGGATTCCTGGATCTTGGGGTCCCTGGAGCTCAGGATTCCTGGTTCTTAGGGTCCCTGGAGCTCGGGGTCCCTGGATCTTGGGGTTCCTGGAACTCAGGGTCCCTGACCTTGGGGTCCCTGGAGCTCAGGGTCCCTGGATCTTGAGGTCCCTGGAGCTCAGGATTCCTGGATCTTGGGGTCCCTTGAGGTACGTGGGCTGCACCATGTTACGTGAAGGCAAGTGCTGGGCGAGGACAGCCCACTGTCACGTCCTGGCTTCAGAGGTCACCTGTAGCCAGTGAAGGACAATGAATACACAGCCACAGCAATGCTGTGTCAAAATGGATGGTGCAGAGTCCCTGGAAGGACCCCACGGGTGGCAGGGTCGCCTCTGCCCCTTCAGGATCTTCCCTGCAGCCTCCCCCTGGAAAGCCAGCCCAGCTCTGCAGTCTGTCTTGCTGTGTGCGTGGCACGCGGGACCTGCCAGGGCTTGGAAGGCCACTTGGTGCCCCAGAACCGTGAGCAGGTCTCACCTGTGGAGGAGGCTAGGGCCAGGTACAGATGACTGGGTGCCTGAGGTGAGGGTCGGACGTCGGGGCGCTGGGCAGGCACGGCCTCCCTGGGGCCCAGGCAGCCTCCAGGACCTGAGTGTTGATGGAGGCTCCCTTGGACGTCTGGAGAAAGACCCGGACGGGATTTGAACAACTCCTGCTCCCAGCATGCTCGTGTTGGGGTGGCCTTGGTGCGGGGCAGTGGGCATCACCATGCGGGGATGGAACTGGGCTGCACGTCTCACATGGGGCTGTGGGGTGGTGGCACGCAGTGGGGGCCAGGGTCTCACTCTCAAGGACCCATGAACAAGCACGTTTTCCCTCCACCAGCACCGCTGTCCAGAGACCGGGGGAGAGGTCTGGGTCGCCAAAGTAGGAGGATATTGTGTGAAGCAGTTGGCACCAAAGCGTCCTCACCCTGGGCAGAAGTAGCGGATGTTCAGTGAGAGGGGTCCCGCGGCCCACGCTCCCCTTCACGCGGGCAGTGGGGGCGGCCACACCGCAACGATGCTGCTCTGCGTTTTCTCAGTCGAGGGGGAGGGGACCGCTTTGTGGGTGCAGAGCCGGTGGCTGCGGATCTGCAGCTACGGATGGCAGCTCGTGGGAAACGTCGACCCCCGCGGGGGTTCCCCCATCACCTTCTGGCTCACCAGTCTCCAGGGTGAGTCTGAGGCTGTCAGCAGAGTGCTGACATCTAAATCCAGGATGTTCTGTATCGTTATCGCCCTTCCCAGCCCCGACCACTGACATGCTCCCCCTAGTCAGCGAGGGCCCCTCTCAGCCGGGGAGCAGATGGGCCTGGGGCTTTCTGCACTGGAGACGTCGCTGGGAGGGGCTGGTTCCATGCACATTTGGTGCAGTATGTACATCACAAGTTACCAGATTCCTAAGCAAGTGTCCCCCTTCTCCCATCGGCTTTTTAAAAAATCTTCTATTTTAAAGTAGTTTCAGACTTAAAAGTTGCACAGATACTCTTCACCTAGCTTCCCCAGAGGTCCCCATTTCATGTCATCACAGTGCACTCTCCAAGCTCAGCTGGTCCACCCACTCTGTCCAGACAAGCGTTTTTTGCTTCAGGAGAAATAGGTTATGTGGTATTGGGCCTAAGAAAACCTTGCCAGATTCAAGGCCGCCAACATTTTCTCCAGTGTTTCCTCTGGAATCGCGTGGCTTTGTGTCTTACATTCATATTCATGATCCATTTTGAGTTTATGTTTGCATTTGCTGCATGGTTTTGGTCAAAGCACATTTTTTGCAACTGGTTGTCCATCTCTTGTCTCCCCCCACCCCCACTGTAAGGAACTCTTCTGTCTTTGAGTAAAATGCCTTCTGCTTGGCTGGACCAAGCCTGCTCTGCGGTCAGCCTGGTCCTGGCTGGAGTGTCCTCCCCACCTCTGAGTCATCAAACTCGGGGAGGCAGGGGGTCAGAGCTGCTATCTGCCGGCGTCCTCCGCGCTGGCATGCCTGGTCCCCTCTGGGTCCTGGGGGTGCGGCTGGGGCTCCAGGCGCCTCGTCTGCCCAGCTCAGGGTCTGGAATCCCGAGATGTGAGACTCAACTGTCAGCAGGGCAGATTTACAGCTCTCCCGGAGCAGGCACTGCATACCGATGAGCCCCGCTCCTGTGAGCCTGCTCACGCTGCACTGAGACCCGGTGACCAGAAGTGATGGCTGTTGTCATTGCTGAAATTCAGGGAGAAGTCAGTCTTGCTCAGCAAACATCCACAGTTAACAGGCATTGTGGACACACGTTAGCGGAAGCCTTCATTCGAGCCATGTCTGTAATAGTCTCCATCATAACTGATGAAATTGTCTTTTAATTTCTGTATATTGTTTCGTATTTAAGGAAAGACGTACAAGCTGAGCCGTTTATGTGCCTCCCAGACTCACAGGCCTGCACACACACACGCACACATGCACACACACGCACACTGCAGCCCTTGTCATGGAGTTTTCTTCCTCTTTGCTGCACAGACTTCCATGTGTCCTGACACTGGCTTTCTCCTGCCACTGGTCTCGGAATGGCCCTGGTGGGTGTTTCTTGTAACCTCTCTGGCTTCACTGACGTCTAACCTCCGACCCCCTCCCGTACCTGCCTCTCTCCCTTCGGAGGTAACTGCCTTCTGACCCCTGGGCCGCGCCCTGGACAGAGCTTTGTGGCCGACACGTAGGTTTCTGAAAGGTGTAGCTGTTATTGCTTCTGAGGTCCTTGTAAGAGGCGTCATGCTTTTGGACACGCAGCGACTTCGTTTTGTGGTGCCTGGACTCGCCTGTCCGGTGACCGTGTGTCTTCGTGTCCCGCTCCGGGAGGCCCTCGTGGGCCCCCACCACCTTGGTGATGGGCATCTGGGTTTCGCCGCTGTGAGCATTCACGTGAAGTCTGTTGGTGTGCTGGTGCAGGAGTTTCTTTGGGTGTCCACCTGTGATCATTAGGGGTCATCCAAAGTATATAGCCTTGACATTAGGGGATACTGACAAACTCCTCCGGTTCATGTTGGCTTTGCTTTTTCCTCCCTGTTTAGAATTTTGTGTTTACCTGACGGCAAAAGCCGTTCTCTCGTGCTGCTGGGACATCTGCACACGGTCTCAGGGAGAAGTGGGAGAGCTGACTGGAGGCCGATGGCTCCGCCCCGTTCTGCGCCCTGCTGCCTGATCTGCGCTGTGCGGTGGCAGCGCTTGGCCCACGGCCAGCCGCCTGGCGCTTGTCATGTCGCCATCCCGGTTTAAGCAGCGTGGGCCCTCTCAGAGCGTGAGCATGAGGCCATTATTGAGAGAGGCCGCTGTTAGAGCAGGCAGCGCCAGGGGAGAGCTGGACGCCCCTTTTCCGACTGCGAGAGCAGCTCCTGGTCACCCAGACGAAAAACAAAACAGGAACCAAGGGTTGTGTGTGTGCGGGTCTGTGCGTGTGGTTGTGTGTGTGCAGGTCTGTGTGTGTGGTTGTGTGTGTAGGTCTGTGTGTGGTTGTGTATGTGCAGGTCTGTGCCTGTGGTTTTGTGTGTTCAAGTCTCTCTGTGGTTGTGTGTGCAGTTCTGTGTGTGGTTGTGTGTGCGGGTCTGTGTGTGGTTGTGTGTGCGGGTTTGTGTGTGCAGTCTGAGTGTGGTATGTGTGTGGGTCTGTGTGTGAGGTTGTGTGTATATCTGTGTGTGATTGTGTGTGTGTGGGTCTGTGTGTGAGGTTGTGTGTGTATGGGTCTGTGTGTGGTTGTGTGTGTGGGTCTGTGAGTGTGGTTGTGTGTATGAGTCTGTGCATGTGGTTGCGTGTACAGGTCTGTGAGTGTGGTGTGTGTGGGGGTGTGTGTGTGGTTGTGTATGTGGGTCTCTGTGTGAGGTTATGTTTACAGGTCTGTGTGTGAGGTTGTGTGTGTATGGGTCTGTGTGTGGTTGTGTGTGTGTGGGTCTGTGAGTGTGCTTGTGTGTGCGGGTCTGTGTATGGTGTGGGTCTCTGTGGTTGTGTGTGCAGTCTGTGTTTGTGTGTGCAGGTCTGTGTGTGGTTGTGTGTGCAGGCCTGTGTGTGTGCTTACGTGTGCAGGTCTGTTTGTGGTGGTGTGTGTGGGTCTCTGTGTGTGCCGGGCACGTGCATGGGGCAGCCGTGTGGAATCTGGACAGGCAGCCTGCCCAGTCAGAGCAAGTGGGGGTGGGAGTGGGGGTCAGGCCTGTTGCCGGGTCTTCTGCCCGTAGTCTGGGGGTTAGAGACGGGAGGCCTGTCCCAGTCGAGTTGATGAGCCAGGCGTGGTGTGAGCATGGACCGTCCCGGGCCGGAATGGATTGGCCCGCCTGCAGCAGGGCTCTTGCCTGTGGGGCGCGGGGAGAAGGGCCTGGTGGATGGCCCGGGTGCGCTGACAGAAGCCCTGTCCCCCTCTGTGTGGTTGATGGAAAGGCCCTGCGGAGAGCTGACCGGGCGGCAGGGGGACGCTCAGCCGGGTCTGGGCGAGAGCATCTGTTTCTTCCTATTTCCCCCAAGTCGGAGCTTCGGGGAGGGAAGCCCTCAGCCCCAGACACGTGTTCTGTTGCTGCTGGTTTCTGTTGGAAATGCTAGGCTACGGTTTCCCAGAGTAGTAAGCGCTCATGCGGAGGGTTTCTGGCTTTAACCTGTCCTCTTCTGTCCCATAAGCTGATTGAACTTGTATTTGTGTGGCTTACTTCTGAGGGCCTGGGACTGTGAGTAGGGGTGATGTTTGGGGGCAGAGAGCAAAAATCTGGGCTGCAGGGCGTCGCCCCTGCCACGTGGGCTCTGGGCCTCTGCCTGGCCCACCCTGTGTTCGGACCCGGGTTCACGTGCCTCGCGCGTATTTCTGGGCAACATGAGGCCCCCCACCTGCAGTTGGTTCCAACCCCAGGAAGGTTGGTCGCCCTGCCAACAACTTCATGTTTCCCATCAGTTGAGGGGCCAGTGGCTCGGGCTGTATTTTGACATAAATCCGCGTGCTGTTTCCTAACCCGTGTGTATGAAGGCACTTGCGTGTGTTGCCCATGGGTGTTACTGATGAGAGTTCTGCTTGTGCAGCTTTGAGCAGGGTTCTGACGTCTCTGTGCCCACTGGGCTGGGTGCCAACATAGAGACAGCGCTGCTGCCAGCTGGGTCGTGTCCAGCCCATGCCCTCCTGTCGCCTTGTCCCTCCTTCGTCCATCTTGGTGACTGTGACATAAACGCACTTAATGACGTTGGTTATCACTCTTCCTGAATGGTAACTCGAATGACCACTTGAATCCGTATCACCCGTCCTCCAGTGCAGCCCAGTAGAGAAGTTACATCGCAAGCCCTCCCTCCAGAAGGAAGGGTGCGGCTGCGGTTCTGGGTGCCCACCCTGATCGAGACATCACTGCCCCGCTGGGCTGGGAGCGATACATCCTGTGTCCCCGTTCCCCCACGACGTTCATTCTCGTCTGTGCCCACGCACTGCCCTGTCCCCTCTCTGTGAAGCGCTGCACATGGGGATTACCCGGCTCGCTCACGCTGTGGACAAACCTTTGGTGTGGACCTCAAGACACACTTAGACTGCCCTGGCCCCTAACACACAGTCAAATAAATGATGACCCAGCAAGTGGACAGGTGTGCTCACGGAGGCAAAGACCATGCCTCTCTGCTCTGCACCTCACAGCTTCTGGAAAAGCACCTCCAGGCTTCTGGAAAACAGTGGAAGGGAGGGCTCCTGGGTCCCCAAGAGCCCCCCTCAGGCCCAGGGACCCACCAGGAGTCTTAGGACGCAGCCCAGAGTGGAGCTCCAGCTCAGACCGTGCAGCGATGTCCTGCAGGGATGTGGCTGGCTCTGCAGGGCCAGGAGACCCAGGAGGAGGCTCCCTACACATTCTCTCTTCTGTGCAGGCCACGTGGAGTGTGCTCCCCTGGTCGTGGGAACTCGGCTGTGTGTGTGGTATCTCTGCTGGGGAGCTGGAGGGGGGTTCATCTAAGGCTCAGAGCTCAGAGCTTTTATTGGGGCTACTCAAGTGGGCACCCCCTGCCTGTAAAATGCTAGCCTCAGAAAGAAGCAGATGCTTGCCGCAAATCACACCATTTGTACAAACATTCTCAGCCACCCCACGAGCAGGACCTCTTCACTCCAGGAGAGTTTCAAAAGCTGGGTTCCCAGAGGCCAGTCCAGGGCGAACCTGGCGGGCAGCCCCTGTGCTGACAGTGGCTCAGTTCCTGCCCACACAGGTGCTCCTGACCGAGGAGGCCCCAGGTCAGTAGACCCAGGGCAGACCCCGGAGAGGACCCACACTCGCCTGTCCTGGGCCTGGCGCGGCTTCAGTGTTGGTGAGATCTTGGGCTGACAGGGACAGTCGGGAAGTTGGGCCAGTGGCTAGAGAAAGGAGGAGTGGAGGACACCATGTCCCCAAGAGGACATGGGACTGGGGGTCAGGAGAGAGTGGAGGTCCAGGAGCTTGGAAGCAAACCACGCCTCTGTGTGTGTGCACATGTGTGCGTGTGTGTGCGTCAGGAGGGAGGGGAGGTCTAGAAGCCTGGAAGCAAACCATGCCTCTCTGTGTGTGTGTGCATGTGTGTGTGTGCACATGTGTGCGTGTGTGTGCGTCAGGAGGGAGGGGAGGTCTAGAAGCCTGGAAGCAAACCATGCCTCTGTGTGTGTGTGTGTGCATGTGTATGTGTGTGCACGTGCAGTGCCACAGTCCTGGGTGAGAGCAGAGGAATGCCCATCCTGGACGCAGTGCTGTGGATGTAAGGGCAGCAGGGCAGGCAGGCTCAGGAAAAGGGGCCCATGACCTGAGGGAACAGGATGCCGTCACCTTGTCCCTTCAAGCTGGAGGGTGACTTTATTTTCCACAAGATTGTTGTTCTGTATTTATTTGTGTGCAACTCACACCCCAGACAGTCATCATCCTAACTCAAGGGGGCAGTGACGTGGTGGAGGCCCGCGAGCAGGTGGCCAGGGCCCTGGCTCTGGTCAGCCCGGTGCAACCTCAGGAGATCCCTTGGTGTCTCGGGGCTTCGGTCTTTCCGTCTGCAAAATGAGAGGGTCCTTTCTAACAGCTCAAAGTGGATGGACTAATGGAACCTATTTAGGAATGGATCAGATGGAGGGCCTAAGAAGCAGTGTCACTTGAATGCAGCAGAGATGTCAATGGAGAGGTGTGACACTCAGTGAGATGAGCTCACTGCAATTCCACTGCGTTTGGTGGTCATTCTTCTTGGTGGAATATCCTCTTACTGAGAAGTTAAACAATTAAAAACCAAAAATACTCTGTGGAGTTTCTAATGTCTGTGACCCCAGGCTCCACCTCTGGATGCCCCACCCACCCCCGTCCCATCCCGTCCCCCTCCTCCTCCCATCCCCTCCCTCGTCCCTCCTTCCCCTCCCCCTCCTCCCTCCTTCCCCTCCCCCTCCTCCCTCCTTCCCCTCCCTCGTCCTCCCTCCTCCCTCCTCTCCTCCCTCCTCCCTCCCCTCTCCCTCCTCCCTCCCCTCTCCCTTTCCCTCCTCTCTCTCCTCCCCTCTCCCTCTCCCTCCTCCCTCCCTCCTCCCTCACCTCCTCCCTCACCTCTCCCCCCAACCAGTCTGCTGCTCCATGGCCCACCCTTCTTGTTAGATGCAGATCCTGGGAAGCACCTTCTTAACTTCTTCCAAATATTAAAGATGTAAAAGGTGAAAAGAAAGAACTGGCACATAACAGAGGCCCACTTCCTAAGTACTGAGAAAAAACAAACCTCGGCATAAGTGGCGTTCTCCCCCGTGTGGGAGGGAGCTCTGCGGCCACGTCTGCACGCAACCTCATGAGGCGCTTGACCTCTGGCCTCTCAGCTCCTGGGAAGAGCCCTCAGCATCTCCAGGCAGAGGCTCAGCATGGCACGGTGTTTGGGCCAGACTGTCCACCTGTGGAGCCAGCATCCATCATTTCTCCAGAGCTTTTCCCTGCCTGGAGTCCCCGCCAGTGGCTCAGATATCTCACACTAACAGAAAGCGTCTGTCTTCACTCTCTTTCAGAGGAGAAGCAGCACGTCAATGAAGCCAGTTTAAAGCGTGAGTTCCACTCCTTGTGAGCTTCGTGGTCCACAGACTGGGAGAGCCTTCCTGCACTTGGACACAGCCCGACTTGCGGCTTGGAGGTGGTCCTTCTATTGACCTCGCACCCTTGAGATCTAAGATTGTGCTGTCAGTAATGCAATGTGTGTGTGTGTGTGTGCATGAATCTATGTGCACACACACATGCTCTGTCAGAAGAGGACGCACAGGGTTGAGCTCTTTTGAGGCACTTGTAGATTGACGTACTGGGTAATGAGCCGGGCAGCCAGGTGAGACCTAAGACAACACTGTGTGGGAGAAACACAAGCCGCATCGCCCGGGAGCGGAGGGAGGTCCGCCTGTGTGTCTGCAAGGGTTAGGGTCACTTTATATTTGTGTTGGAGCAAACGTTCAACTCGGGTATGGACGACAGAGGCAGCCAGACCGGGCTTGATTTGCTAGGATGAATCAAGAGAAAGATGATAGGATCAGACAGACATGCTTTTCTCTGGCGGGTGCAGGTTTTCCGCTGGGCAATGCATGATCAATCAACGCTTGTCCGAGAAGGATGCATCCTTTCTGTTGTCATTAAAGCCGCAGTTACATGCTCACCTGGGCAAGAAGTGGGGCCAGTCCACTGCTTTCCCATCTGAGCTTGATGTCAGGCTTTGTGTCTCAAGTCCAAAGTCCGGTTTAGCCCTCCGTGCATTCTTCTGTCCTGTTCTGATGACTGCGTCGTCTTGGTGCATTTGTTGTAGTCAGAATCAAAAGGCAAACAGTAGACTTGCGTGAATAAAAGCCACTGTGGAGCTGTGGACGAACTCCCAGAGTGAAGTCTGGTGGAGTGTACGATGCAGGCATTGAGAAACGCTCCACAGTTCCTCTCCCTGAGGGCCTGCCCAGCCCCGCGTGTACCTGCCCAGGAACAGCAGTTATGCAGGCTGGCCGTTTGGGATCCCAAAGTGTGCATTTGAAACCCAAATTCACGCCCCTCGTGTTTATTTGGGTCATCATGATTTTCATGTGGTACATATGTCTGGAGCACTTCATATGCCCACACATCCCAGACTCTCAATCACAGCTCTGTAATTTTTAAAAGGAGGCAAACTCTACAGGAAAGAGAAGCATGTAAATATGTACCAATGCTTATGACGTCATTATTATCTGTATGTAAAAAGGATGTGCATTGGAAAGGGAAAATGGCTCAATGAATGTTTTAAGTAATCCATGTACCAAACTGCAATTTGAAACTGCATGTTCCCCAAAGCACACATTGAGTTGAAATGCCAAGTCTTCTCTTCAGATACCATTGTTTCTGTTCATGTATCATAGGCACCTTCTGTTCATCTGCCTACAAAATCCAGCATTTTAGGGTTGGGCTTTTGGAAAAAAAAAAAGAGAGAAGAAAGAGACAAATATGCATATTTGTCACTATTTCCTGCCAATCCACTGAGCATCTGAAGAAGTCAAGTATTTTAAAATAATATGCATTCTCTAAATACTAGAATGTACCTTTTATTCAAAACCAGTGGACTGTATTGAATTGAATATTTGGGCTCACTATTTAGCTCTTCAAATAGAGGAAGTGTCACAAAGAGGTTGAAACACAGAAATGTTTACTGTGTAACTGAGAAGTGTGCAGCCTAACGGTTATCACCATGGCCATGTGCACAATATCCAGAAACACACACACGTGCTTTCGTTTGTGCAAACCAGAACTCACGTGCACCATGTCCAGAAGACGCATGTGCTTTCATTTGTGCAAACCAGAATCCATGTGAGCTGCAGCTTCCTTGTTGACACAGTGTGTGTACCTCGTTCCCGTGGTCTCAAGCTCCAGTTGCTGAAGGACTGTGGCCTTTCCCTAAAGTGCTCAGCCCTCGAGGAACCTGTAGCCTTCAGGACACCCTGAGTGCCTTACGCGGCTGTGAACACCAGTGCCGGCAGTCAGGAAGGAGGGCGTGCCGGGAGTGGGTTTGGAGGTGTTGGACATTAATCTACGCTGACCATCACTGCGTCATTGACCTTAAGATGGACTGTATGTTTTAACACAGTGATGGATTTACGTTTAGGCTCAGGAAAATCAAGCTGTACATATAGGTATCAAATCATATATTTGTTTACTGTGTATTTTTTAAAAGCTTTATTGTAAATTTATGCAAACACGAATGAGGACTTGTTTTCTCACGGCGATGTGCCAAGCAGTGTTTGTGTCCCCTGAAGCAGTTCCTTAATAACCACACTCTAAACACGTGATACTCTGTTTAGTGCTAAACAGTATTCAGAGCCCTAAAATAGGTTTGTATGGTGATTAACTACAGAATTTTACACATATTTTTGTATTGTGATTCCTATGATATATACCAGAGAATTTTTACTCATTTGTAAATTATTGTACAGTTTTTAATAAAGATTGTTTTAAATCTTAGAATATCAAAGTTCTCCACCTCACAAAGTATTAAAGTCTGGACTTATCGGCTACAGTAGCCACTTCTGTGTTCTGTGTCCACTCTCTGAATGATAGTGCGTCTTCCCACACCAGAAAGGAGAGCTGGGCCTTCTGCACGTTGGGAAGGGGAACCCAGGCGTCTCACATACAGCCTCGTCCTAAGTTATGGGGGGGGCTCCTCTGGAGGACAGGCTCTGAGGTCACCTGGGGTCAGCCACGGGGAGGCCTGCTCCTGGGCTGTTTGTCAAATGAGAACCCAGGGAGAAGTCAAGTCCCTGAGAATGGTGAATTTCTGTGAATGAATAAGAACATGTTTCAGTGTCAGGGACCCCACAGAGGTGAGCACAGGCTGTTGGATCTCTTTGGGAAAGTGGGAACCTGAGGTGGGGCTAAGATGAGGGGCAGGAAGTGTTGATTGGGCTCTGCAGGGTTCTTATGCCTTCTGTTGTCCCAGCTTATGCTTTGAAATTCCAGCTGCGGCTGTTTTAACAGAAGCAAAGACTAGGATGTATTTTCCTTACAAACCAATCCCCGCGGGGCTTGACTTAGTGACAGCACTGTCCTGGGAGGCTGGGCGGGCTGGGAGTCCTCCTGCCATGTCCCACCCAAACTCGGAACTTGCTTTTTAAAAAATAAGTCTTTATCTATTTGGCTACGTTGTGTCTTAGTTGCGTCACAGGGGCCTGGTTGCTCTGCAGCACATGGGGTCTCAGTTTCCCTACCAGGGACGGAACTGTGTCCCCCGCCTTGCAAGGCAGATTCGCAACCACCGGAGCACCAGGGAAATACCCGAAGTCTGTTTTTCCAGGCAGTCAGGATCAGCTTCCGTGGTCGCATCATTCCCCCCCCCCCACCACCACCACCCCTGCTCTGTCCTTCCAACTTGCCAAACGTTTGAGTCAGAGCCTCCTTGCCTGACTTGGGATCGCCCACGGGGCCTGGAAATGTGGCTGAAGTTTCGAAAAACTGTTGTTGTGTTTTTTTTTTTTTTTTCCGTGTCTCCTCTCCTCAGCTCCTTCTGCAGGTTGAAAGGGAGGTCAGAACCCCATTGCGAAGCGGCTTTGCTTGGGCAGAAAGCGCGCCCTCAGCCCAGACCCGGAGCTTTCAGCACCCGCCACATGGACAGCGCCGGCTCCGCGCGGGCGCCCGGCAGGGCTTGAGGGTTGGGGGTGGGGGTTGGGGGTGGAGGGCGGGCAGAGGGAAAGGGGCGGGGGGAGCGCCGGGCCCGGGTCCGCCCCGTCTACGCGCAGAGCTCAAACCCCGCCACTGGAGGCTCCGGGACCGGCCGCCCCTCGCCCGCTCCCTCAATGGCAGCGAGGCGGCCGCAGGAGCCCGCAGGGGCTCTGCCCGCCTGCCTGGGGGCGCGGGGCACGGGTAGCCCCCAGGCCCACCCCAAGCTCGGCGGAGTCTTCCGCTGCGTGGAGGACGCCTTTGAGAACAAGACCCTGTCGCTGGACGCGCTGGGAGGCGGCCACCGGGATCCGAGAGGCGGAGGGCCCTACAGCGGGCCAAGCGGCTACCCGGGGAGTCCCAGCGAGCCAGGTGGAGACGGCCTGGGGGCCGCGGCGAGTCTCCCAGAGGGGCCCAGCGCGGCCCAGGCCCACGGCCCACAGCAGGCAGTGGCCGCGGTGCGGGGGCTGCGGGCGGCGGGGCTGGTGAACGCGGGACGCGGGCTCTGCCCCTGAGGCGCAGCGCATCCACCCCAGAGGCCGCCCCGGGAGCCATCCAGGGGCCCGTCCTCTTCGGAGAGCCTCCAACCCCTCCCCGGGGACGCGACCGCTGGCCGCAGGGCCTCTTCCCCACGACGGGCCAAGCCTAAGCCTGGACCTCCCCATCCTCCGCCCCCTCCCCAGCCCGCACCCCCCGAGGCCTGGGCTTTCCTGCTCTGTTTGTCCTGGGCTCGCACAGCTCTTTCTCTGTGTCTCCTGGTCTCTTTCTGTCCCCTCTGTGTCCCTGCAGCCCCTCTCCTGTCCTCAAGGCTTGCGGGGCTGGCCCTGGACAGTCTCACAGGGAGGTGTCTCCACTGTCCGGCCCCAGGGTCTGGCGCTCCCAGCCCTGCCCTGGCAAATCCTCGAAGGAGCCGACCTTTGGCCTGAAACATCTTTCAGGACGGAGTCCAGCTCCCTGAGATCCTCAGCCTGGACTTGAGACTAGACTCGGTCCCCGTGGCCTTGGGTGCCCTGGGTCATCAGGGAGCTGGTGGCGGGCCTCCGGCTGGCCAGGGTCGAAGCGGGGCCTGGCAGGTCATTACCGGACCCCTCTCCCTGTCCATCCTGGGCGGGGGGGTGGCGGGGAACTTTGCCCACACACTGGCCAGGACTAGTGGCAACCGTCTTTCCACCCCCACCCCCATCCCACTCCGCCTGCAAGAGTTCGCGTGCCGACTCCGCCGGGGCTGGTCAGCGGCCTCAGCGCGGGCCTAGCCGGAGTTGACGGCAGCCTCTCGGAGCCGGGCCGGGGCGGGGCTTGAGAACCCGGGAGCAGCTGCGGGCCGGGGGCGGGGCCGGGGGCGGGGCCGGCAACCGAGCTGAGCCGCCCGGCGCGCTCGCACTTGGACGCCCGCCGCCCACACGTACACACCCGGGCTCCGTGGGCTCCCCCGCGAGGCCTAGCTGCTGCATCCCCCGCCGGGGACCCCCAGGCCCGCCACGCCCCGCCCGAGCCAACCGAGACGTTGGCGCCGGCGGGAAGATCAGAATGTCCTTCCAGGGCAAGAAAAGCATCCCCCGGATCACGGTGAGCCCCGCTGTCCGCTCCCCGCTCCCGCCAGCCCCTCGCCTGCCGCCCCTTGCGCCGGGCGGGGCCTGGCCTCTGGGCCCCCGGGAGGACCTTCCCGGCCGCGCGCCGGGTCCCCTTCCCTCGGCGTCCAGGCGCCCCCGCCCCCCACCTCACCTTGCGCCCTGTCCCGGCGCTGCCCCCTCCTGCCCAGCTCCTTCCCGCGCAGCCGGGGGGGTGGCCCGCGAGCGCCGCGCTGGACACCCTCAGGGAGCCGGCTGCCCTGAGACCCCCTCTGCGCCAGGGGAGGGCTCGAGCCTGGGGGTGGGTGGGGGCGGGGAGACCCGCTTCCTAAAGCGCAGATGCGCCTCCCCCCTACCCCGCGGGGCCTCTCTCTAAGCTCCGCTCGGAGTTGGCGGGCAGCGCGGCCCTTTGTTGACAAGGCTGGTCCAGCCGCCGGCCTCGGGTGCAGAGATGCCATTCCCGCGCAGCCCGCCCCTCGGCCGCCCCTGTGCCGCCCCCGCCGCACCGGGAGCTCTTTGTCCCAGACAAAGCATCTGAGGCCGGCGCTCAGCCCCAGCCCCGGGAGCCCCGGAGCCCCTGGCCGCCCGGAGCCCTCCTCGGAGCTGGAGTTTGGAGGCCCCCGCCCCGGGGGGTGGTGGGGAGAGTGCTCCCTCGTCACTGAGCGGGCACCCAGGCAGCTCGGCTCCCTGGAGAAGACCCTCTAACACCACACGCCCTAGGTGGGGGAAGTCCGACTGTCCACCCAGGGCTGCCAGGAAACAAAGCCGCCCCCTCCAGGCGGCGGGAGCCCAGCGTGGGTAGGGAGAGGGGGAGGGCGAGACGGAGGAAGGTGCCTGGAGGCCCGGGGGCGGCCTGCCCCTGGGAGCCCGCAGATTGAGCCCCAGCTCTGCTCTTGGCTTCAGGGGAGGGCCGTGGGGTTGCCAATTCACATCCTGAGACACTCAGGGAAGAAGGAGGGGGTCCTGCCTCAGGACTGGCCCAGATTCTGACCTGATGCAGGAAGCCCACCAGGGCCAGACAGGGTGGGGAGGGTGGCCCCACCTCTGGGTGGGTCAGAGGCCAGATGGCCAGGTCAGGAGACTGTCACCCCGGTCCTGAGGGCTGCTGCATTCCCCTCTTGGCTCCAAACCTGGGAAGGTGCCCAAGTCTGAAAACTGGGGGTTGAATGGGGACTCAGACCACCGTCTCCCTGCCCAAAGCCTTCCCCTTCCTCTTCTTGGGCGTGTTTGAGTGGAGTGGGGACCCTGCAGGAGGAGGCAGCCAGGCTCTGACACTGGCTCGGGAGCTGGGTGAGGTGAGTCCTTGTGATATGACCGGTTAGGGCCAGGCCTGGTCCTCAGGGGGCTGGGCAGTGAGTCCCTGAGGACCCAGCAAGGAGAGGCCCCGGCAGCTGGGGCCAGTCCATGGCATAGACCGGAGCTGGCGGCAGGGCACCCAGTAGGTATTCTCAGCTTCGAGGCCCACACTGCCTCTGGCGTGGCCACCCAGCCCAGTAGGAGAGCCATCTAGGTGACTCGGGAACCAATGGGTGCAGCAGTTCCAGTAAAGTTGAGCTGTGGGCGTTGAAATGTGAATTTCATATAATTTTATGAGTCTCAATATAGTCTTCTTATGTCTTTCAGCCAACGTGAGATGCACACCATCCTTGGTACAGGGCTGGGCAGATTGCACAAGCTGGGGGTCCCGTCTGGCCTGTGGCTCGTTAGCCACCCTTCTGTCGACTGTGGGGTGGAGGTTCTACTTTGAGTCAATAGAAATCTGAGAATCCATCCCAAACTGCTAGATGTTAATAAGAATAGAGTGATGTGCTCTGGCTCATAAGCCATGAATTATTTATCCCCTCAGCAGCCTCTGAGAGAGCTGCTAAGTGCCCTGCACACTTCCGTTCTGGCTTCAGGCTGACGCTGGGTTTAGAACCAGAGCTCCCAGCTGGAGTCCCAGCCCAGCCTCTGGGTGGGCACCCAGGAGCCCCAGGCCAGGGCCAGAGCCCCGTGAAAGAGCTGTGGTTCTGGCTATCTGAGCCCCGGGAAGTGTGAGGCTCAAGGCTGTGGGAGAACGTGCCACAGGGCTGGGTTCTCACCCGCCAACCTGCTCTCAGCCACCACCCTTTCTGTGTTTCTCGCCATTTTGCTCCACTGAGGCCCGGCCGTCACCCCACACCCTGCACAGCCTGTGACCGGCCCCCCATCTCCCCTCCATCCCAACCGTCAGAAGTGGACTGATCGCGGCCCAGCTCCGTGCCGTGGCGTGCCCCTAACAGCCACACTCCCTGACACTGTTCACCTCCTTGGGGCAACGTCCAGGCGGCACCAGAGCCACGAGCACCCCAGTGTCTTCCTGGATTGCACCCCCATAGCCTCTCCGTCATCAGCTCCTGCCCCCCGACTCTCAGCCTCTCTGGAGTCCATCTCTCATCCACCCCATAATCCCAGCCAGGGGGCCCCCGCATCTCATCCAGACACACGGACACCACTGCAACCATGACCTGTGTCTGTCCTTGAACATGAGGGCCACTTTCTACCCAGGCCACTGTGATCTCTCTGCAGGCACTTAGACACAGCTTGAGGGGCCATTGGTGGCCCACTGACCCCCCAGGCCCAGCACGTCCCACCCCAGCCTGCCACCCCCTATCCTGTATCAGCCAGGCTCTTCTCTGCCCCAGGCCTTTGCGCAGGCTGCTCCCTGGCCTGGGCCTGAGTCGCGGCCACGTCAGCTCCTCATAGAGGCCCTTCTTGGTCCCTGTGGCAGCCCCGAAACGTCCCTCTGTGCACTTACGAGCGTCACCTCCTGTGACGGCTGCATGTGTGACATCTGTCTCCCCGCACTGGGATGCGGCCATCCCGCGGGAGGGCCCTGCCTGCCGGGGCCTGCTCTAACCCCCGCCTCCAGGCACCGTTGCAGGCCACAGAGATTCTGGAAGGAGCTTGGCCTGGCTGTCAGCTGGAGCCGCCTCTGCAGGTGGGGCCTGCAGGGAGGGCCGGCCTTCCAGGCCCACAGGGCCAAGCGAGACGTGGCTCACCTCCCCCTCGGCATGGGCTTTAGAAATTGGGCAACGCACGTGACGGCGTGCCCGTGGTCAAACGCGCGGCTACGCGCACTGACATGGCTTTGCCGTGGTGACGCGGGAAGCTGGCTGGCCGTTCGCCCCGTGTCTTCGGTGAGGCCAGACTGCCTGACTGTGGGTGTGGGTCACGTGCAGGGCCTGTGGGCAGCCGCCTCCGAGGGCCACCGCCGTGGGGTGGGGTGGCCAACCCTGCAGGCTCTGTGCTGGTCCCACACGCACAGACCGTGTCCAAAGGACACATACAGACGTGTGTTCCATCGTGACTTCAGAGGGAAGCTGGTGCTCAGTGTACCGATGGGTCACTCGGTTTGGAGCAAACGTGCCCCCGTTTATTTGTTTGTTTCGGACAGAGTGACCGCCTCCTGATCAGAGGGGGGAAGATCGTGAATGATGACCAGTCCTTTCACGCTGACCTGTATGTGGAGGACGGCCTGATAAAGTGAGTTGCTGCCTCTTCGCGGTCACCCGTTGCCTGGAAGCTTGCTTCTGGGCGAGGTCCGCGTGAGGGTTTTTCCCACAACCTCGTTCCCTGGAAACAACTCCAGCCCCTCCCGCACCTTCAGCGAGCCCTTGGAAAGCAGGACGAGGCTTCCTACTTCTCTGTTATCACAGCTTCAGTACCTGTGGGCTCACAGTAGGTGCTTAAAAATGCTTATTGACCACACCTTTTCGTTTCTCTGTTCGTGTCTGTCAGGCAGCTCCAGCCTCTGGTCAGCAAGGCTGCGAGTGGACACCTCAGTGACCAGCTCAGGGTGGGATCCTCCATGCTGGCTGTCCTGAGCCCCTGGGGCTGACTTGTCCCCCAGCAATGTCGGGGGCGGGTCCAGTTAGGCCTTGGCTGTATTGCCGTTCGCCTCCAGGACAGGAGCCCAAGGGCAGGCGTCCCAGCTCCGCAGCCTTGCCAAGGGCCCCATTCACATTCGCTCAGGGCTCTTCCTAACCAGTGGGGTCTCTGTTGCTTTCAGGCAAATTGGAGAAAACCTCATTGTCCCTGGGGGCATCAGAACCATCGATGCCCACGGCCTGCTGGTCCTGCCAGGCGGAGTCGACGTCCACACGCGGCTGCTGATGCCCGTCCTGGGCATGACCCCCGCCGATGACTTCTGCCAGGGGACCAAGGCCGCCCTGGCGGGGGGCACAACCATGATATGTGAGTGTCGTCCGTTGGGGCGGGGGGGTCTGTCCTAACTCTGGGCCTCTGGCGGGCTTGCATATCGCAGCAAGCGCTTTCCCTGGTGGAGTTTTCTCGGGCTGTTTCTCTCTCTCTTTTTTTTTAATATAATTTTTTTTGAAGGATAATTGCTTTACAGAATTTGGCTGTTTTCTGTCTAACCTCAACATGAATCAGCCATGGTTCCTCTTTACTGCACTCACTCTGAGAAATGCTGAGTGGCTGAAGTGCTGAGTGGCCCAGCCCTGTTCCTCAGCCTGAGTGTGCTGCCTTGGCCAGCACTGGAGCGCTCCTGGGGTTTCCATGGAATGTGCCCATAGTTGATTATTTCCCGGGAAGCCAGCAGCTGGCCAAGGTCCTGGTTTGGAAAACTCGAGTGCCTTGGACAAGTTCAGGGGTTGCGTTGCCTGAAATGTCAGACACATTTGCTCCTGAGCCTCACCTCCTCTGAGGCTTGGCTTGCAGAAACTCATGTCCGGAAGAGCTAAAGAAGGAGCCTCACCTCCTCTGAGGCTTGGCTTGCAGAAACTCATGTCCGGAAGAGCTAAAGAGGGTGGAGGCAGTGTTTTAGAGAAAGGATGATAAAAATACTGTTATCCGATCAACAGCCCCCAGAGTCCCCGTACCAGGCACAAGCACTGTTCTGATGTGCCTGAGCGCCGTGCGTGGCAGAGAAGCCCAATTCACAGCTTGTGAAGGGTTCACTTCCCACCGTGAACTTGCCCGTGGTCAGCTCAGGAGCCCGGACAGGAAGCCAGCATTTAGCCTCTCTCCTTCCCTGAGACCCGTCAGCTCCACAGCGCCAAGGGCAGGCGCCTCCGCTCGGGCTGGACCTGGTCCAACCCTGGCTGCACCACGGCCTGGCGGTGACCTCAGGCAGCCCGTGGTTAAACATCATGATTCCCTGCACATTTGGGCAAGAGGCAGGGGGTGGGAGGGTGGAGTGAGAGGGGGCCCGTGGTTGCCAGGCACACATGGGCACGTGGTGGGCGCTGCCACTGCCTCCAGGAAGGGCTGCTCTGGGTGCTCGGACCGACTTCACAGGCCCCAGCCTGGTGTGGCTTACTGAGCTACGCAGTGGCCAAACCCAGCAGTGGTCTGCCCCCCGGTCTGATGAGGGAGCGCTCTTCTTTCAGGCCCTTGGTCCTGCTGGTCACGGGGGGCCCAGGCCGAGTGGGACGCCCTCCTGGCTGTGTCTCCCACTGGTGCTGAGGTGTCCAATGGGCTGTGAGGATGGAGGTGCTGCAGGCATGGGCTGGCCTCCGCGGGGCTGCAGGCATGGGCTGGCCTCCGCAGGACTGCAGCCATGAGCGCCCGCAGGACAGCGTCCTGGGTGTGCGACGGAGCCGTGGGAGGCGGAGGGGCCCACGTGAGTGGTGTGCGGGGAGGCACAACGTCTACCTGTAACCCCAGGTGGGAGTGCCTTCCCACCGGCCACCCCACCCAGCTCTCTCCCTGCTCCTGGCAGAGGTTGTGAGTGGGGTGTGGGCCGTGGCCGCGGGGTTGCCAGCGGGGCCAGAGGGACGGTGCAGTGTCCATGTGCTCACCCTGGTTCTCCAGGGTGGGAGGGGACCCTCCATGGTGTGCGTGGTCGGGGAGGCACAAGGGAAGCCAGCCCGGCGTGCCGCTGTGGGCCGGCTCGCAGGTTCAGCACTGTGGACAGCACCCCACCCCACCCCCGCCTGCCAGGCGCACCTCATTCAGCCAGGCCCTTTAGGGTGAGTCCGCTGGGGAGCGAGGTCCTCCTCTCTGCTCAGGGAGAGGCTGGGGACAAGGGGCAGGATGGATGGACAGGTCCCAGCAGCCCCAGCCCCACATAAGGCTCGAAGTCTCTCCTCTGCTTTTCTCAAACGTGCCTCCTGGTCTCCTGGGAGCGTGAAGCCACTCTCCCTTGGAGACCCAGGCGGTTCTGGTGGCCAGAGTCGGGGACCTAGCTGAGCACGCTGTCTCCGCAGTGGACCACGTGTTCCCCGAGGCAGGGGTGAGCCTGCTGGCGGCCTACGAGCAGTGGCGGGAGCGAGCGGACGGCGGGGCCTGCTGTGACTACTCCCTGCACGTGGACATCCCCCGCTGGCACGAGAGCACCAGAGAGGAGCTGGAGGCCCTGGTCAGGGACAAAGGTGAGCAGCAGGCTAGCCAGGTGGAGGGGCGGCTGCGGGGCCTGCGCTTCTGGGGTCAGGTGGACGCTGCATCCATCCGACTCCAGGGCAGGCGGCTGGGTGTGGGGTAAGTTGGACAAGAGCCATTTGAAGGTCTGCTGGGCTGAGAGGTCAGCTGTGCCCGCACCTGGGAGTCACATCTCGGGGCTGTTCTCTTCACAAGAAGACAGAGTCACAGCTGTCACCACAGTCCCCTCGTGTCTTGGGCCTGGGGGAAGGAAAGCATGATAAGCCTTCTTAGCCCTGAAGATCCTCTAGAAGGAGATGCCTTAAAACCCACAGTCCTCTCCTGCTGCCTCAACAGAAACAGGGCAGTTTATAAACAGGCTTAAATATTTTTTTAAATCAAAAGTCCTGAAGCTAAAACCACATCAAAGTTTATAGTGGATTTGAAGGAAAGTCAGGTGGACGTTGTAACTGACCTCTGGTGATCAGCGTTGAGTGTGGTTTCAGCTCACAGCCAGGAGTGGAAGGGCAGGGTCAGAGGGGCCAGCAGGGATGGGACCTGGGATGGTGGTGCTGGCATCGGAGTCTGGGCCAGGCCGGGAGGCTACTGGTCTCTCAGCCCAGGAAGCAGTGCGCCTGCTCCACCACACACCTGACGGAGGTAGGGAGGTTCCCTCCAGAGTGATGGACCTCAGGCCTGTGACCTTTGGCACTTAGGAGCCCTCACCCAGGGGCAGGCGGGGGCCTCAACCAGGCAGCAGCTCTGCCTCCTGGGTCCTTCCCTGCCTGGCCTGGGGGCCTGCAGCCTGGCGGCTCAAAGCAGAGGTGCAAACCCGGAACCTGCAGCCATCACCCACCCCCAAGCTGCTGGGGCAGGGGGCAGTGATGGGGGGCCGTTAGTGAGGGGGAGTGATGGGGCAGGGGGTTAGGGGCAGTGGAGGTTAGTGATGGGGTGGGGGGGTGTTAGAGGCAATGGGGGGTGAGTGATGGATAAGGGTGAGGTGTTAGGGGCAGTGGGGGTTAGTGATGGGGTGGAGGGGTGTTAGGGCCGGTGGGAGGTGAGTGATGGGGTGGGGTGGGATGTTAGGGGCCGTGGGGGTGAGTGATGGATGGGGCGGGGTGTTATGGGCAGTGGGGGTTAGTGATGGGGTGGCGGAGTGTTAGGGGCCGTGGGGGTGAGTGATGGGGTGCAGGTGGGGTGTTAGGGGCACTGGGGGGTTGGTGATGGCTGAGGGTGGGTGTGAGGGGACCGTGGGGGGGTAGTGATAGTGGGTGTGGGGTGCATTAGTGAAGGGTGTGTGGGTTCTCACCTGCTTTGTTGCTAGAGAACAGTTGGTTCCTCACCTCAGATTCGAGGAGCTGGATGGGCTTGGATGTCTCTGCCGCAGTCTGGGCTGGTCTGGAGTATGTGGGGCTGATGCCCAAGGTCCGCCAGGCCAGCTGGTGAGGCCCTTGGGAGAGGCTACCCTCACCTGGCACCTGACCTCTCCTGCTTCCCCCCAGGTGTGAACTCCTTCCTGGTCTTCATGGCGTACAAAGACAGACACCAGTGCACAGACGGCCAGGTAGGGGTCGGGGGGTGGGCAGGCAGGCTCCGCGGGCGCTGGGGGTCGGGGCCTCACCCCCACGGGGTCCTGAGGGGGTGGGGCGGGCTCTGCGGGTGCTGGGGGCGGGGCCTCGCCCCCACGTGGTCCTGAGGGGGTGGGGCGGGCTCTGCGGGTGCTGGGGGCGGGGCCTCGCTCCCACGCGGTCCGCCTGCGTCTCCCCAGATTTATGAGATCTTCAGTGTCATCCGGGACCTGGGGGCCGTGGCCCAAGTGCACGCGGAGAATGGGGACATCGTGGACGAGGTGGGGCTGGTGGGGTGACCCTGCCCTTGGCCGTGCGAGCGCAGAGCCACAAACCCGGGGGAGGGGACCTGGAACCTGGCCCGGGTGATAGCTAGCTCAGGGCGGAGGTCAGGCAGGGGGGTTGCTGGGAGCCTGCGGGCTCTTGGCCACAGCAGGTCTTCCTTCATCCTCACACGTCTGACCTTAAATTCTCCAAAACTGAGGTGTTGCTTCCTGGGGTGGGAGGGGACGCAGAGGCGGGTTCCCGTGCCCTCTGGCCCAGGACTGGGCCCTACAGAGCTGTTCCTTCTGCCCAAGGGCACACCTGTGGGGTTTGTGGCCCAGTCCTCCATCGAGGCTGCTGCCTGGGGAGGCCCTGGCCCTTCTGCCCACGCCCCACCTTCCCCGCAAGCCCAGGCCTCTGCCCCCACTGTTTGCCCACCAGCCTCAGTGCCCACAGGGTCCGGGCAGTGGAAGGGGGCACGGAGGAGCTTCCCAGCCGTCTGGGGGTCTGGGGGGTGTCACACACACAGCACTCCCCCACCCTGTGACGTTCCAGACCCGCAGAGAAGCTTTCTGGGACCCACTGGCCTCTCCGGTTCCCAAGCTCACCAGGAGCCGGGGACACTCGGGAGGGGCGTGTGGGGTTCCGGGCAGTGCCTGCTTCGTGTGTCTCCAGGGCGGGGTGGCTGGGCCGGGAGGAGGGTGGGAGGTGTGTGCTGGGGGAGGGTCTTGTTCTGGTTGGCTCCTCCCTGGTTCTCCACCCCGAGTTCGTCCACACCAGCAGGTGCTGTGCTCAGACCTTGGGGTGAACCAGCCTGAGACAGCCCCACTCCTGGCTGTGCAGAGCCCCCAACCCCGCCCCATGCATGCACACCCCGGCCGTGAACGCCCCCGTGCCTGCACACCCCGTGCACACACCTGCTGGGGAAGCAGCAGTAGGCGAGGCTGGGGGGCCTTGACCTTCTTTCTCACTGAGGAGGCCTGCGACCCCAGGCGCATCCGGCCTTCTGCAGCCCTGGGGCTCCCTCATCCGTGATTCGGGGAGCCAGAGTCACCCCTTCAGAGCGCGACCCCTCTACTCCCCCCAAGTTCTCGGGGTGGGTGATTGGGGGTCTCAGGGTCAGGCGTCCTGGGCTGTGGACCACACCCTGCAAGGCCCTCCGGGGCCGCGCTACTTACTCCCAGGCTGAAATGAGGTGTGTGTTTAGGAGCAGAAGCGGCTGCTGGAACTCGGTGTCACCGGCCCCGAGGGCCACGTGCTCAGCCACCCCGAGGAGGTAGGTGTGAGCCTGTGGGGCACCCCAATGGGCCTTCATCGGAGACGGGCTGGGCCCCATTCGGGCGGGACTGTGACCCCACTGTCCTCGCCTGGGGGTGAGTCAGGGCTCCTGGCCCCCTGCCCGTGGGCTGCGCTGAGGCCTGCACGCAAGGCTCAGAGGGCGGGTGGTCTACTCTGGGGTGGTGCGGGCCAGCGCAGATTCTGGGCTGGAGCCCTAGGCTGGGGTCCTGGCCCCCGGGTGCCCCTCTGAGCCTAGCATCTATGGGTGGCCAGGGTATCGTGGGCTCACTGCAGTCAGGAGCCCCAGGCTGGGGTCTCGACCCCCAGGTGCCCCTCTGGGCCCAGCATCTGTGGGTGGCCGGGGCGTTGCGGGCTCACTGCGGTCAGGAGCCCCAGCTCTTGCGTGGCCTGAGCAGCCCGTCTGCAGGTGGAGGCCGAGGCCGTGTACCGCGCCATCACCATCGCCAGGCAGGCCAGCTGCCCCCTGTATGTCACCAAGGTCATGAGCAAGGCCGCGGCCGATGTGATCGCCCGGGCCAAGCGGCGAGGTGGGTGCTGGCTGGAGCAGGGAGGGGCTTGGGGGTCGCTCCCGTCCACAGCCACCCGGAGCAGCACAGGGCAGCCCCATGGAGACGCAGCGAGCCTGCCGGCCTCCTCAGGGGCGTCTCCTGTGAGGGTTGTGGGTGTAGCCTATGGGGGCGGCCTGAGACTCCCTTTTGTCCAGACAGCAGTGGGACCTGACAGGGGTCTTGAATCACACCTGGAGCTAAGGGCCCTGTGTGCATAGAAGTGCGTGTCAGAGCCATACTGTGTGTGTGGTGTGTGTGTGTGTGGTGTGTGTGCTTACGTGATGTGTGTCTGTGTGTGTGTATGGTGTGTGTGTGTGTGTGTGTATGGTGTGTGTGTGTGTGTGTATGGTGTGTGTGTGTGTGTGTGCTTACGTGATGTGTGTGTGTGTGTGTGTATGGTGTGTGTGTGTGTGTGTATGGTGTGTGTGTGTGTGTATGGTGTGTGTGTGTGTGTGCTTACGTGATGTGTGTCTGTGTGTGGTATGGTGTGTGTGTGTGTGCTTACGTGATGTGTGTCTGTGTGTGTGTATGGTGTGTGTGTGTGTGTGTGTGTGTATGGTGTGTGTGTGTGTGTGTGCTTACGTGATGTGTGTCTGTGTGTGTATGGTGTGTGTGTGTGTGTGTGTATGGTGTGTGTGTGTGTGTGTGCTTACGTGATGTGTGTCTGTGTGTGTGTATGGTGTGTGTGTGTGTGTGTGTGTATGGTGTGTGTGTGTGTGTGTGTGTGCTTACGTGATGTGTGTCTGTGTGTGTGTATGGTGTGTGTGTGTGTATGGTGTGTGTGTGTGTGCTTACGTGATATGTGTCTGTGTGTGTATGGTGTGTGTGTGTGTGTGTGGTGTGTGTGCTTACGTGATGTGTCTCTGTGTGTGTATAGTATGTGTGTTTACATGATATGTGTCTGTGTGTGGTGTGTGTGTGTGTGTGTATGGTGTGTGTGTGCTTACGTGATATGTGTCTGTGTGTGTATGGTGTGTGTGTGTGTGTGGTGTGTGTGCTTACGTGATGTGTCTCTGTGTGTGTATAGTATGTGTGTGTGTTTACGTGATATGTGTCTGTGTGTGTGGTGTGTGTGTGTGTGCTTACGTGATATGTGTCTGTGTGTGTGTATGGTGTGTGTGTCTGTGTGTATGGTGTGTGTCTATGTGTATGGTGTGTGTCTGTATGTGTGTGCTTACGTGATGTGTCTGTGTGTGTGTATGGTGTGTGTCTGTGTGTATGGTGTGTGTCTATGTGTATGGTGTGTGTCTGTGTGTGTGTGCTTACGTGATGTGTATGGTGTGTGTGTGTGTGTGGTGCTGATATGATGTGTGTGTGTGTGTGTCTGTGTGTATGGTGTGTGTCTATGTGTATGGTGTGTGTCTGTGTGTGTGTGCTTACGTGATGTGTGTGTGTGTGTATGGTGTGTGTGTGTGTGTGGTGCTGATATGATGTGTGTGTGTGTGTGTGTGTCTGTGTATATGGTGTGTGCGGTGTGGTGTGTAAGCCTGCACCCTCGGGTTGTGTGAAGAGCCCCACCCAGCTGACCCCTGGGCCGAGCTGCTGCTCCCTGGACACCTCCCGGGTGGGGGCGGGCGTGGGTCTGGGGCCAGGTGCCGTCTGGCTGGACGCCGGGCCGTGGAGGAGGCAGGCCCGTGGCGGGTGGGGCAGCCAGTGTGTCTGTGCCCCGGCAGAGCGAGGCGGGGGCAGAGCGGCCCCTCAGGAGCCCCGGGCAGGCCAGGTGCCCCGGGTCAGGGAGCAGTCCTCGCAGTTGGGAAATTGAAGGGCAGCATGGTGGGAGGCCTGGCCCAGCCCGTGGCAGGGGTGGGGGATGGTCCTGCGGCCGCGGTGCCGCTCACGCCTTGCCACAGGGGTGGTGGTGTTCGGGGAGCCCATCACCGCCGGCCTGGGCGCGGACGGCTCACACTACTGGAGCAAGAACTGGGCCAAGGCCGCCGCCTTCGTCACGTCACCCCCCATCAGCCCAGATCCCAGCACCGCGGACCACCTCACCGCCCTGCTGTCCAGGTAGGGAGCCCCTGGCCCTGCGCCCCCCAGCTGCGGGGCTCTCCCCCACCCTACTGTCCAGGCAGGAGTCCCTGGGCCCCCCGTCCAGGGAGCCTGCGCCCACCTCCTGGCCGCACCCTGCGGGCACAACTCCACCCCGTGGCCGGACGTGGCGTAGGGGTGCTCGGGGAGGACGGGCCCCCTGGGCCCCTGTGACCCCGGCTCTCTGCAGCGGGGACCTCCAGGTGACTGGCAGCGCCCACTGCACCTTCACCACTGCCCAGAAGGCCGTCGGCAGGGACAACTTCACGCTCATCCCCGAGGGTACCAACGGCGTGGAGGAGCGCATGTCCGTGGTCTGGGAGAAGTGTGTGGTGGGTGAGATGAAGGGCCATGGGACCCCTCCCCGTGGAGGAGCTGGCGGAACCACAAAGGGACGCCCCTGGACGAGCAAAGTCTCCGCGTGGAGCGGAGCTCAGGGCGGGTGGGCTCCAGGCTGCCCCCCCAGCCCAGTCACCCTGGGGTCCCCAGACATTCTGCTCTAGTCCCCCAGAGGAGACTCCACGTAGCCAGGCCCCGCCCTGGTCCTGATACACCGGCCCTGAGCACAGGGGGTCCCTACACTCTGCAGCGTCTCCCCGGGAGGACCGAGGTTCCCCCAGACGTCTGTCTCACCTGGGGCCTCCACCCCCGCGCCCCCAGCCCTGGCCCTGAGCCCTCCCCCTGGCCGAGGCCCTGACTCCAGGCTCCTGGCCATCGCCGGGGGCCAGTCACATCCTCTGGGGACAGATGTCATTGTGGAAACATCAGCATTCACTTGCCCACAAAGTGAGCGTGGAGATGGGCTCAGTGCCCAGGGAGGACCAGACCTGCAGGCCTCACTGAGGCACACTGCCCTCAGCCTGGAGGGTGGCGCATGCACACGGGAGCCCGGAGACCAGACCCTGCATGCTGCTGGGGAGGGGTGCCCCTGACCCCGCCTTCTGGCTTCTCAGGCCTCAGGGCAGATGGACGAGAATGAGTTTGTTGCCGTGACCAGTACGAACGCAGCCAAAATCTTCAACTTTTACCCAAGGAAGGGGCGGGTGGCCGTGGGCTCCGATGCCGACTTGGTCATATGGAATCCCCGGGCCACAAGAATCATCTCTGCCAAGAGCCACAGCCTGGTGAGAGAAGCCGGTCCCACATGGGGGCCAGCTTGGGGTCTGGGGGGTACCTGCAGCCATCCTGGACATCCTGGGATGGGCAGGGCCAGCGGGGGCGGGGGACCCTGTCTTGGGGGAGAGCTCACCCACTCTGTGTGCCCGGGAGACGTGTCCGAGGGGCCAGGGGTGCAGGCACAGCTGCCCCTCGAAAGCCCAACCCAGGCTGAGTGGACGCTTCCCACCGGGGCCCTGGCTCCAGACTCTGAGCAGTGCTAAGGCCTCCTGAGGGCTCAGAGGGCTGCTGTCCCCCCAGAACGTGGAGTACAACATCTTTGAGGGCTTGGAGTGCCGAGGAGCCCCCAGCGTGGTCATCAGTCAGGGCCGGGTTGTGCTGGAGGACGGGGCCCTGTGCGTCACCCCCGGGACCGGCCGCTTCATCCCACGCAAGACCTTCCCTGACTTCGTCTACAAGAGGATAAAGGCCCGAAACCGGGTGAGCCTGAGCCGGGCGGGTGGGCGGGCGGAGCCCTCAGGCCTGCTCATGGTCAGCCTGCCCCTGGCCGCCCTGCTGTCAGAAAGGCACAGCGGCCTCACCAGTCCAGGCGGTTCCTCGCCTGCGTTCGTGACCAGGCCGCCCACGTCACTGCAGAGACTGCAGGCGTGAGGCCAAGGAAACCCCGAGTGGCCGCTCCCGGGGACACAGCCACCAAGCCTAGCAGAGGTCACCCAGCATTTAGTGAATTCAGGAAGGAGAGCGGGATGCTCAAACAGTGTCCCTGAGCCCTCATTCGTCGCCGGGGCTTGGCCAGCGGCCTGCACACACTACAGGCGGTTCACGCGTGCACACGTGTGCTCACAGGCCCAGCTGCACACACACGCGTGGTCACTACACACGCAGGTTGGCTTTATCGCAGCCCCGTTCCCACTTGTCTAGGATGACATCGTCTGAACCTGTATTTGGAGGGACAGCCCCCGGGCAGGGCTGGGACCGGCACTGGCTCCTCCCCAGGGCAGGAGCGGAGCCACCCTGACCTGCCGGCGCTCCTGTCTCAAGCTGCCTGCACCCCCACTGCCCCAGACCTGCCCTGGGCATGCTGCCCGCCTCGGGGGAGGGGGGTGCGCGTCCACACGCACAGGTGGACACCCCTGGGGGTGGGGGGCCCTGCCCTCGAGCTTGGGGCCGGCTCAGTGCCCCTCACACCCAGCCCTTCGGCCCCCAGCTGGCGGAGATCCATGGTGTGCCCCGAGGCCTCTACGATGGGCCGGTCCATGAGGTGATGGCACCCACCAAGCCGGGGGCTGGGTCCCAGGCCCGTGCGTCCTGCCCCGGGAAGATCTCCGTGCCCCCCTTCCGCAACCTGCACCAGTCGGGGTTCAGCCTGTCCGGTGAGTGAAGCTTGGGGTGCTTGGTCTCGGTGCCTGGGCCCCGAGGACCGTGCCCAGCCCCCAGCCCTGGCATCTCACGGGAGGTGCACAAGGAAGGGGGCTGGGGGTCTCAGGGGTTCACCTGTAGCCGCCAGCTCGAGCCTCTGCTTCCAGGGTCTGGGCTGTGGGGTGTGGATTTGCAGGGAGGCGCTGAGCCAGGCTCTCCCTAGGGAGAAAGCCAGCCCTCCCTGCCCGACTGGGGGCCAACCCAGCCCCTGACGTCCAGTCCCTGCCCGCCTCCGGGATCCAGCCTCGTCCTGAAGGCTGGGGCCAGCCCTCTCTCATCCCGGGCCCGTGCAGGGGGAGACCCGGAGGAGGGACGCCGGGGTTGGCCTGGCCTGTGCCCCTCCGCACAGGCTTCCCAGACAGCCGGCCTTGACCTGTGGGCTCTGGCCACCGGCACACCTGGCCTCACCAGCCTGCTCGTCTGAGGCCTCGGTGGGGGAGCACCTGCCCGGGGGAGGCGCCAGGCCGTCGGGGAGCGTAGGGTCTGCAGCCGTGGCCCCTGGGGTGTGGCGGGCGGGTCTGCCTGCCCCCCAGCGCGGCCTCCGCCCCGCCCTCCCGCAGGCTCGCAGGCCGACGACCACATCGCGCGGCGCACGGCCCAGAAGATCATGGCGCCCCCTGGCGGCCGTTCCCACATCACGTCGCTGTCCTAGGAGCTGCCGCGGGCGGCCGGCCCCCTCCTTGTTCCCTCCCGTCCTTGAGCCCACTCTGAAAGGTGCTGGGCCTTCCCTTCTCCTCCCCAGCACCTCTCCCCTTGGGGTCCCACAGCCCGTTACAGGGAGCCCCGCAGGAGAGGCTGAACGGGTGAGGTTTCACTGCCAGGGCAGGCAGAGGGGCTGGGCGTGGTGGTGGGGGCAGCTCAGGGGCCCCGAGCCCTGGGGGCCTCGTAAGGCGACATCTGGAGATGCCCAGGACGGAAGGCGGAGGGCATGGTGCCCTCGTCCCCGACTCCGCTGCCGTCCGGCCCCACCCGAGCTGCTGTGACTTCAGGGGCCCACGGGGATGCCGTGCGGGCAGCTGCACTTCTCAGACTTCCCAGGGACCAGACCCCGACGCCGTCCATAGAGCCCTTCCTGCTCCAGGGGCCCCAGGGGCCCGGAGCTGAGTGCTTCCTTCTCCTACGACGTGTGTCCCCAGTAGTTGATTAGAGACGCCGTCCTGTGTGCCAAGGGCACTGTAGTCAGGAACCTGCATGCCACCCGCTGCCCAGCGGCCCCAATCCCATGGAACCAGGTTGATTAAAGGCATCTGGACTGGAAGCCACTGGCGTGTGGAGAGCCCTGACTTCTGTGCCCCTACACCATCCCCCAGGGGTTCGTGTGTGGCATCCTCGAGAACATCCTGCAGCACTCTGGTCCTGCCTCTAGACGGCTGGGAGGCCGGACCACCAGACAACTATAGGGCTGGCTGGGTCTGAGCTGTGGGCAGGGGCTCTGCCTCCCACAGGCCTGTAGGTCACAGAGAGCCAGACATCCAGAAGGAGAGGGGCGCTGGGAGGACCCCTACCCATGTTCTAGTTGGTGGGCTCAAGCTGCCCAGCAGGGCTTGGGGCAGTATGGCGTGTGGGGAGCTTGTGCTGCCCACTTAAGGCAGAGCAGGCTGGGGTTCTGATCCAGACCCACGGATGGCGCTGCCCCCCCAGAACCTTCCAGAAGATGGAGCTGCTGGGCTGGCCTCCTGGCTTCAGCCTTGCTCATAAAAATCCTGCCAGGTCTGTCCCCCAGGTGTGGGACACTCTCC
The DNA here is from genome assembly GCF_002263795.3 of Bos taurus. NCBI lineage: Eukaryota > Metazoa > Chordata > Mammalia > Artiodactyla > Bovidae > Bos > Bos taurus. The sequence continues at coordinate 51,854,207 of NC_037353.1, forward strand.
ACCCTAAGAGCACCAGGAAGGGCAGGCTGCCCCCCCTCAAGCGGCCAGCCCTCTGGGGTGCCCTGACCTCCATGCCCAGCCTCAGCCCCACTTTGAACCCGGGCCTCTCAGGCACCGTGCTAGACTGGGCAGCCCCGGAAGGTCCGCCCAGTGGTCCCTCTGCTCAGGTTGGTTTGGTCACTGAGGCCTCAGCACTGGACTCCTTGGGCTGCACTGAGACCAGCGTTCACTGCACCAGCGTCCCCTTCCCCAAGGACAGACAAGGCAGTCAGGGGGCCAGGCCACACCCGCAGGCCGGCCACTGAGCAAACAGGCAAGCTGTCCCTTAGGGCCTCAAAATGCACCTGAGGTGTGCACAAACACACACACAGAATACGTCTTTCCACACAACCCCGGCCTCCCCGCCTGGTTCCTGCCTCCGACATCACCAGGTCTCCGCCCAGAGCCTCTGGGGGTTGGCACCACCACCTGGCGTCTTGCGGCGCTGCCTGCCTCCAGACCTGGGCTCCCCAGTGCCCCAGGGCCCCAGGTGGGCTCCCCACTCTGGGCAAGGGGGGCCCGTGAGCTGCTCCAACCTGGAGCGTTCTGGTCCCGGCTGTTTTCAAGGTGCTGCCCCTGCCCCCTCAGCAGGCCGCACCTCCACCCCAACCCGAGAGCTGCCTTGGGGTTTCTGGGGCAGGAGAAGGGCATCCTCCCCAGGCCGAGGACCAGAGTTCCAGGAGGCTCTGGCCCGGCAGGAGCGCCCTGGGCCACGGACGAGCGTTCTCTGCCCGCGGCGGGCACGGAACACGCAAACCAGCCGACACCAAGCGGTTCTCATGTTGTTTTTCTCAGAGGTGGAAACTGTACAGAAACACGGCAGAAACGACCAGAACGCGCGTCTATAAAACACTCTTCAGGCCCGTGCCCCTCCCCCATGATGGATAAGAACCGGGAGGACCCTGGGCACCAGTGGCGGGGTCAGCGGGTGCGGGCTATGTACAGCAGGCAGGGCAGGACCCCAGAGGCCCCCAGGAGAGCCTGGGCGGGGGCTGTGGCCCCCTCCACCGTCACACAGGGGGCACCCACCCTCTGTGCCCTCTGCTCTCAGCCACATTGGCAGCCTCTTGACACCACATGCCCCCGAGGGCTGGAGGGCAGACCTGGCAGTCAGACCATCCGGTGCCGTCCGGCTGGGTGCCTGGAGCTGCCGGCCTGGGCTGGGGCCTGGGCCTGGATGCGCTGCACAGCTCCCTGGGAAAGTTGACGCTGGGCCTCCGGCCGCCCTGGGGAGTGCCGGGTTTCCGGCGGGGCCTGAGCTGACTCCGCGGCCAGCGCGCAGGGGCGGCCTAGCTGCTCCCGGCCGAGGGGCAGATGGCGCCGCAGGCGGGCAGGGCTGGGCGCACGCCCTCGCTGTCCACCAAGGCCTCCGCTGCATCCCTGGGCTCGGGCGTGGGGTCCTGGCTCCGCTTCAGCCTGCGGAGACACGTGGGGGCTTTATGCAGCCTCGCCAGCAGCCCAGGACGTGGCTCACTGGCCCAGGGCCTGTCCAGGGACTCCCAGGGTGCACCCCCTCAGGAACGTGGCCTGGGGCTCCACACGGACCACTCCTGGGCATGTCCTCCTGGGCAGAAGCCCCTCTGGCCACACTGGCTCAGCGGGGCTTGCAGGCACATGGGGCATCCAACCGGCCCCTCTGCGGGCTCTTCATGGCCCTCAGGCTCGGGGCAGTAGGCTGGTGAGTCTCAGCTGGTTTCCAGCCAGAAGCTAAAAGGAGGCAGGTCAGGAATTCTGGAACAAAGTGCTTGGCCGAGTCCTGTTACCACCCAGGCCTTGACCTCCAGGGTGGTGGCCAGTGTCCTAAACCAGGGTCCATATGTCATCCTGGACCCTGAGGCAGGACACAGCAGCAGTGAGCCCTGTTCAGCTTTTAGATCAAGGCCGCCTCCTCCAGGAAATCCTCTGCATCTCATCCGGCCCTCCTCCCCTGGGTCCCACAGCACTGGGCCTCCCTGCTCCACCACAGCAGGTGGCTCAGCACTTTGAGACCTGCCGTATCTCCCTGCCCGCGAGCCCCGTCCCTCCTGCCTGGCCCCTGAGTGGCTGAGTGAGGGTTTCAGGTTGATGTAACAGCTGGGCCCCTCACCTGGGCGGTGTGCCCAGGGTCTGCCCCAGAGACTCTGCCTGTTGGTGGAAAATGCCCAAGCTTAGCCCTTAAAAGTGCCGAGGAGCCCCTCCCCCACAAGCCTGCACAGGGGCCTCCCCCCACCCACCCCCCAGGGCTGCTGCTTGGACTTCCTGAGGAGGGCGGGGGTCAGGCTTCCGAGTCCCACTGAGGCCATGTGCCCACTGCAGCCAGAAAGCCTTGGCTCCGCTCCCCAAACTCCTCTCTGCCCCCGTGACCGGCCCCCAACATGCACACTCACTTCTCTCTGTTAAAAATCACAAAGTCCTGCTGGATGGCATCGAGGCAGTCCTGAAGGTAGTCATTCTCCTGTTAGTCAGAAAGACACACAAGTGGGCGCCTGTCAGCATCCCTCGCGTCCCACAGGGAGGTTCCTGGGCATCCCCGGTCTGCTCCTCCTGTGTGCCTGCCTTCTCCTGCCCTGGCTCTCTGAGGAGCCCACCCTGCCCCAGGCAACCAGAGCGCACAGGGGCTGGGGTCTCCCGGTGACCCCCATTTAGCCACTGACAGAGGGACGCCCGACCCCCGTCTCGGGGCAGCCGCAGGGTCTGCAGAGCCAGACTCGTCCAGGAGCCACACTGGGCCACTCCTCCACACCCTCCCCACACACACTGGGTTCTCCTGGTCACTGGACCCTGGTCACAAACCCAGCTGAGGGTCTGCTTCCAGGACCTGCCTAAGAAGTTGGGCGGCAGGGGTAGTCTCAAGAAGCAGAGCCTCAGGCTGGGGACTGGAGTCAGTCCCACAATGGCCAGATCCAAGGCGTGTCATAGGTCCCTGGCATGCGAAACCCTGGTTACTGAGACCCTCGCCTCAGGAGTGTCGGGAGAGGGTGAGGGTGGTGGGTTTGCCCTGGGACCGTGGGTCTGGGTGGTTGAGGTTGGCCCCTGGGACTGTGGGTCAGGGGGGTCGAGGTTGGCCCCTGGGACTGTGGGTCTCGGGGGTCGAGGTTAGCCCCTGGGTGTCCAAGCCTCACTCAGGGCTGCCAGATGGTAGCCCAAGGCGCAGCATGGAGACGCCCTGCCGGGCGGCCCGGACAGCTCACGGGAGACCAGGCCGAGATGTCCAAGCCGCAGAACTTAAGAGGGCTGGACTCAGCCATGAGGTTTCCTGCATCCAACTGAGGCTCTGATAGGGGAGGGGTGGGCCTCGGACGTGGGAGGGGCCCGAGAGGATGCTAGTGGGCAGGTTAGCCTGATGCCCCACACTCCTGAGCCTGCGGGAGGGCCTCGCCTTGGCCACAGAAGAGGGACCCCTCCCACTCCTGCAGATGAAACAGCACTCGCCCCCACACTCTGCCGCACCGGCTCTGCAGCCACGTGTAGCCCCAGCAGGCAGGCACTGGACCTGCTGGGGAGGGAGGTACTGGTTGCCCAGAGGGCAGGACAGGCCTGGGAGGGGCTGGACAGGGGAAGTCTGCCCTGCACAACTTGGGGGTAACTCCCTGAAGGAGCCCTGGCATGAGTGCGTCCTAATACACTGCAATTTGGAAACCTGGAAGAAAAGGCAGCCCAAGTGAAGTGGTCAGAAGGTTTAGAATGGCCTTAGAAGAATGCTGGGATGGGATCAAAGGCTTAGATATGTCGGCAGCTGGAACAGCCAGCACACTCAAGAGTAAAGACCCATGGACCTCCCAGATGACCACATTCTTCTGGAGGGCCCGAGGGACGCGCCTTCCAGCCAGGAGACGAGCGAGCTGGTGGGGACACAGTGCCCTGGGGAAGCCCTGTGGTTCCCGTGTAGTTCAGGAGGATCTGCTCCAGGACGGAGTCCCCCAAAGGCCATGATGGGATCCTGGACAGCGGCAGCCTTGACCTCACCTAACTCAGCCACCCTTAAGGGGATGTAACCATGGAAACAGGCCTCCAGGCTGGAGAGGCAAGCAGGCCACCCCGATCCCTGGGATGCTGAGGGTGTCCAACCGATCACGGTGCTTTCAGGGTCAGAGGTGGATGGCCAGTGCTCACACACGTGTGCCTGTGTGCACGCACACACTCAGATCACGCGTGTGTGAGCACCAGGCTGACGGCCACCTGGATGGAGAGTTGCAATTCTTTTCCTCATTTCCAGACCTCAGACCTGGACCTGTGGGCTAAGAAGGGGCAGGCTCTTGGTCAGGAAGGCCCGAGCAAGTGTACATGGCAACAACACTCCAGTCCTTCGCAAAGGCATCCGCAACCACTTCCCTGCACATCTGCACATGGGAGAGGGCAAACGCCCGGCTGTTTGGAGGGCTGCTGAACACAGGTGTGAGCTGATACTTGGCCCACGTCCGTCTTACAGTGGACTCCCTAAGGGGCCCACAGCCCGCCAGGGGCTGCTTCTCCCTCCGTTGGCTGTATGCATAACTAAGAAGGATGTATTAATATTTGGCATCTGGCTGAATTCTCTTAGTTCCTTGATCTGTGGAGTAGCAGCTAATAACATTATCATGGAAAAGCCCAGTGAAAGCTCCTGAAACTAGCGTCTCCCAAAACCAGCCTAGATAGGAAATAACAAACCAACCCACATCTAGAGTGCAATGGCAGTGCCAAGCGCCACCATCAAGGACTTTGGAGTCTTTGTGTTTATCTGTGGGGATCTGGGGGCTTCAAGCAGTGTTAAAGAAGCTGCCTGCCAATGTAGGAGACACAAGAGATATGGGTTCGATCCCTGGGTCGGGAAGAGTCCCCAGAGGAGGCCATATCAACCCACGCCAGTCTTCTTCCCTCAGAATCCCATGGACAGAGGAACCTGGTGGGCTACATCCATGGGGTCGAAGAGTCGGACATGACTGAGTGACTAAGCACAGCACAACGCGGATCCGAGGATGATACTCCTGTTGTTTTCCCATTTAATTCATGAGCCTGGCCTGCGGAGATCAGCTGGCTTGTGGCAGGAGGGGGAGAAGGGACAGATCTTAACCCACTGGTGGGCCAGGTGCCGCCATGGAGCGTGATTCGGGCTCTCCCAGAGCTGATCGACAGGGCTGCCGGCTGCGGCATACAGCCCTGACCTCACAGGGCTTTCCTCCCGACGCCAGTTGCACAGAGGGCGGGCGCTATTCTGCACTCACCGAGGAGGACTGAGTATCGAGCCGGCCCCCAGCTACCACGGCTGGAGTCTCTTGACTTGAGAGGGGTGTGAGAGCGACAGACAGCAGAGACGGCATTTCCAATTTTGACCTGGACCTTTTCCGGGCTGACGACACGGGACCGATCCTTCGATGCGATGCTGGGTGGCAGCCACAGCTGCTGGTCAGCCCCGTGACCCCGAGGGTGAACAACTGACGCACTGACACCCACCCTGGACCCAGATGCGCCCTTTTTCACTTTCAGTATTTGATAAGTCAACACTGAGTTATAAAAGAGGCTCTGTGTCCGACGACTGCCGACTGGGCACTGACCTGAGTGCTCCGAGCCCGCATACGGCAAGCCAGGCTGAGCGGTGATGTTCAGGAGGTGAGGGGTAGCAAACGCAAAGCGACTTGGGGCTTTTCAACTTGAACGGGGTCATCAACCCTGAAAGAGCCCATGACGACTGGACAGGGGCACAGACTCCGGCCTGAGTCAGCGCTGGACTGAAGGCAAGGGCTACTCAGAGGCGGGGACGAGGTCAAGGCAGGAGGTGACCCCAGATGCCCGGAGACCAAGGGAGGCGCAGGATGCGGGTGCAGGGGAGCGAGGCTGGGGCCGGCGACGGGCGCAGAGGGACTGGCCGCCGTCCGGGGGTCGGCGGGCGGGGAGGAGCTGGCCGTCTCACACCCTCCCTCGCCCAGGCTCTCCCAGGACGAGAGGAGAATCGGCCGAGGAGCCGCTCGGAGGGCGGAGCGGCATCAGAGGCGGACGGAGGGCGTGGGCAGCGACGCGCCCCAGGGCCCCGCCGGCCCGAGGTGCGTGCTGTGCGCATGCGCTGTCAGCCGGGGCTCTGGGGTGCGGCCCGTCCAGCTCTGGAGCCCCTCTCCTCCTAGCGGCGCACGTGAGTGGTCCCATGGCCTGCTAGGGCGTTTGGAGCCTTTGCCATGCAGACTCAGGAGGCTACAGAAACGCATGACCCTCTGGGGCTCCTTGCTGATGACTGCCGGGCACAGGGCATAACCCACACTCAGGTCCCTGCAGGTCAGGCTGCTCTCCCTGGACTCCGTTGAAACCCAGCCTTGCTTCCCCCCCCATACCCCACCCCCTGACCACTGTGCCAGTGGTTGCTCCCTGCACACAGTCCTCGGGGCAGACACCCGCGGGCCCTACCAATGCCAGTGCCCACAGCACCTGACCCCAGATGTCACCCAAGGTGGGCAGAGACAGGGCCCGGGCATGCGGATCAGGTCCCAATCCTTAACTTTGTCACAAATGACCTGCTGAGCAACTCAGACAGAATTCTTAAGCCCTTCAGAATGCCCTGGGGATGCAAGGGACCCATAGGAGCTGAAATGTCTTGCAAAATCAGAACAGTCTGGAGGACCCACACTTGCTGACCCAAGACCTCACCAGAGCCCCAGTCGTCAAGGCAGGGGGGACCCGGCAGGTCAGACACACGGATACGTGGGCTAGACGTTCAAGTCCACAAACAGGCCCCTCCATTCATGATCAATTCATCTTTGAAAATGATGCCAAGCAATTCAGTGGGGGAAAGATGAGGCCAAACAGCACTTGGATGACGCGTGTCCACATGCAAAACAGTCAGGCTGGGCCCCACCTGACACTGTGCATCAAACTAACTGAAAACGGACCCGAGCCTCAAGCATAAGGGAGAAGACTACAGAACACTCAGAACAGAACACAAGGGGACATCTCTGAGCTCAGGTGGTGCAGTGGCGTCTTAGCAATGACACCAAAAGCACACAAGGAAAGAAAAAACAGGCGGGACTTGATCAGAACCGGAGACGCTGCTGCAGATGGTGCCGACCGGAAGGGAGAAAGCCCGCAGACCGGAAGAAGTTTGCAGATCATCTCCTAAGGCACTTGTGTGCAGAAATGTAAATAAATCACACTTATCAGTCAACAGTAAAAAGTGGAAAAAAGGAGTGTTGATTTCAACTCTTTCACATAAAGAACTCTAAGCCATCACTCCCAGTCTGACAGCAAGAAAAAAAGAAGAACCAGGACTTCTGTGATGGTCCAGTGGTTAAGAATCCACCTTCTGATGAGGGAAGGCAGGTCGAATCCTGGTCGGGAACTAAGATCCCACATGCCACATGCTGCAACAAATCATTGTTGTAGCTAAGACCCCACGGGGACAAAGTGTTAATCACACAGCCGTGTCCAACTCTGCGCGGCCCCACAGACTAGCCCGCCAGGCTCCTCTGTCCATGGAATTCCCAGGTAAGAAGACCGGAGTGGGTTGCCATGCCTTCCTCCAGGGGATCTTCCCAACCCAGGCATCAAACCCTAGTATTCTGCATTGCAGGCAGATTCTGTACCATTGAGGCACCAGGTAAGTTTAAGACCCAATAGGAATTCCCTGGTGGCTCAGATGGTAGAGTCTGCCTACAGTGTGGGAGACCTGGGTTTGATCCCTGAGTCGGGAAGATCCCCTGGAGAAGGAAATGGCAGCCCACTCCAGTATTCTGACCTGGAGAATCCCATGAACAGAGGAGGCTGGCGGGCTACAGTCCATGGGGTTTCAAAGAGTTACAGGACTGAGCGACTTCAGGTCAATTCCTAGAGCCATAATAAATAAACAAAGCTGGACCAGCTTGCAGTGCCCCCGCGGGACACCAGGGGCCGCCGTCAGCAGCCCACGGAAGGGGGAGGGGATGGGAGCCCACCTACCTGTTCCCCGAGGAGCCAAGGCTTCCAGGGAGGGCCCCTACACCGAGGAGGAGCTGGCACCCGTCTCTGCCCAGGACCCGGGCATGGGGCCGCACAGGGTCCCCCAGGCGTGAGAGCCGCTCCCCAGGGTGTCCTCATAGGCTCCGCTGGGCCCCCGGATAGGGGGATGGTGGCGGGCTTACAGTGTTGCTGCTGTGACCCGGTCATCCACTCCCGCAGCCCTAGTTGTCTTGTGAACACCAGCCGGATCCTGGGAACAGGCCCAAGCTGGATCCTCTGCTCCCGGGGGGAACCCCTACTTCCAAGGGCAGGACTGTGGGGGCTGCGGCACGTTACACCACGTCCCCAGGGTGGGGTCCTGACCCCATTCCTAGGAATGTAAAACGAAGTCTCCAGATGCCACCAATCAAGTGAATGGGGTGGTCACCCTGGACTCGGGGTCCCACCCAGTGTGAGCGATGTCCTCATGAGAAGAGGCAGACAAATGTACACGTGTGCACACACACACACACATGTGCACTCACATGCATGCAAGCACACACATGGACACGTGTGTGCACGCGTATGCACACACATACACATACAGAAGTGCACAGACATGCCCACACTGATGTACACACACACGTGCACAAACATGCACACGAGTGTACTCCCACACAAGCACATGCATTCACACACGAACACACACACGAGTACATTCACACATATGCACACGCATGTGCATACACACAAGTGCAGTCACACACAAACACATACACAGAAGTGCACAGACACATGGACACACACATGTGCATGGATGCATACAAACACATGAGTGTACTCACACGCAAACACACGCAGAGGTGCACTGGCATGCACACACACACACATGGGTGTGTACACATGCAAACACACAGGTACACTCAAACACATGCACACACGAGTGCGCACACACATGCACACACACAAGTGCACACACACGCAGGGAAATGACCCCGAGACCACGGAGGCAGAGCCTGGCCCCATGTGACCCTCCAGAGCTGGGCAGGCAGGAGGGCCTCTGTCCCCCACCACGGAGGAGGGGTTGAGGGGCCAGAGCAGAGGCGGCTGGGTGCCGGGCCGCGCTCACCGACGGGCAGCTGTCCCTGCTGCTGTCCCGGGACCTGCTCTTGGCCAGACGCTTCTTCTTCTTGTGCAGCGGCCGCGACTCCAGGATCATCTCCTCCAGCTCGAAGGTGGGGTCGCAGTGCAGGCGGCCTTTCTGTGGAAGATGGCACTGAGCTGGTGCCCAGCTGCCCTCGCCCGCCCTGACCACCCCAGGCCTGTGGGCTTACGTTGGGCACGAAGCCAGGCTCCACCTTCTTCTCGCTCAGCTCGGCCCACAGCACGCCGGCCAGAGCAGGGGCCGCCCGCATGTCCTGCAGGCTGGACACTCGGTGCTTGGGGTTCACGGTGAGCAGCTGGAACAAGGCCCTGGTCAGCGGCCCCGGCACAGGTCTCGTCTCCCTGGACCCACCAGCACGCGGCGGCTGCAGCCTGGCTCACTGCTCTCGGTAACCAGCTCAGCGTTGCAACAGGACAGGACTAACGCTCACGGGCCCAGGGCCGCCCTGCGGGACTGGCTACCATCACAGCCGCCCCTTCCAGGGGGAGTACCGGAGACCCTGGCCGAGGTTTCCCCAGCGAGGCGTGTGGATCCTCCCCACCCCCCACCTGGGCCTGTTGGGGCACAGTGCCCCTTGGAGCCACCTGGGCCGGTGTGGACACAGCGGCATGCGGTGAAGGCTGGTTAAGAGCCCCTCTCAGGGGCGGGAGGCCTCCAGGTGCTTGGCCACATTGCCAGGACCAGGGTCTCCGGGCACCGGCCAGGACCTGCCCCCTGGGCCACGCGTGTCCAGCACGCCCCTCCTCGCTTGTCCTGAGGCCTCTGGGCACAGTGTGTTGGAGGCACACCGCTCTGAGGAGGGAGCTGGCTGGCCAGCCGGGGGGCGACCCCGGCCCAGCCCTGGACCCCGGGAGCCGAACGCCAGCTGAAGGCCAGTGGCAGCAGCACCGCCCCAGGTCTCTACGGGCTGAGTCTCCGGGACTGCTGCAGACATGCTCGCAGCCTGGGACGGGCAGGGGGCCTGGGGTCTTCTCTGCTTGCTTCTGGTGAGGGGGCTGGCCAGGCCATTGGGAGTGGACAGTGGCTGCCTACCTCCAACAGGACGAGCCGGGCCTGAGCGGAACCAGGCCCTGGCCGCCTCCCTGACACACGCTGGGGTGACCTGCCCTGAGCTGGGGCGTCAGTGACGGAAGAAATGCGAGGCTTCGATTAGGTAATAAGGATTGACAGCCGCGCCAGCGCTCACACAGGCCGAGCTGCTACAAGATGAGGAGCCCGGGGCCAGGCCAGGTGGGGAGCCGGGGCAGAGATGGACACGCAGCCCAGGATGCAGGAAGCGGCCCCCCGTGTCCAGCCAGCCTCGCCAGGCTGCCCACCCACCCCCCGAGTCCGGCCCACTCACGCTCCAGGCTGCCTGCCCCAACCCCCGTGTCTGGCCGCCCCGCCCCCCATGTCCAGCCCACCCCCCAAGTCCAGCCGACCCGCCCAGCCCCCCGCGTCTGGCCCACTCACGCTCCGGGCTGCCCGCCCCCCCACACCGCCTCGTGTCCGGCCGGCCCGCACTCTGGGCAGGGCGGGCACTCACCTTGCGTAGCAGGGCCACCGTCTCCTTGGACCAGGCGGGCACGTACTGGACACTCACAGTGCTGAACAACTGCACCAGCGACTGCACGGCGCTGCTCGAGTGGATGTCGTAGGGCCTCTGGGCAGGGGAGGCGGGGCTGCAGCAGGCACCTCCCCCGTAACTCGAGGGCACCCCACCCCACCCCTAACCTCATCCCAGGGCGGCCCCAGGGAAGAGCCCGGGAAGCCTGCACCTCGGCCAGGGAAGCGACCAGAGAGGCTGCCCGCAGGCTGGGGGGGAAGCACAGCGCCCCTGTACCTCCCCCTAACAGAGGACTTGGCCCCAGGGGACCAGCTGCAGCGGGCAGAGGGGGCGGCCGTCTGAGGGTGCTGTGCCTCGGGGGTCCCCACGAGGGAATGGGAAGGGCAGCTGGGGGCCTGACGAGGCTCTAGCCTCCTAGGCTCCAGGACTCGCTGAGATGTGGCCACTGCAGGGAGGGCAGGGGGACCCACCGCCTAGGAACCTCAAGGGAAGCTCGGGGGCGGGGTGCAGCCCTGCAGGACAGTCCTCTGCCCACCCAACCCCCTCCAGCATGCCGCCTTGCTAACGGGGAGAGTGGACATCCCTGAGCCCTGGGGATGGGGGCAGCCTCAGCTCTGGGCCACCCTGGGAAGTCTGGGGTCCTGGCCCTCGGGTCACAGGAGCTCCGTACCCATCCTCGCAGCAGCTCGTAGGCCATCACCCCCACCGACCACCAGTCCACCTCAAAGGAGTAGCCAGTCCCACCGTTGACGAAAGACTGGAAGATCTCCGGAGCTTTCCAGGAAGGCAAGAGCAGCTGAGCATCCCCAAACGGCAGTCCCCATGACCCCAACCCCCATGACCCCGACCCCCGTGACCCCAGCCCCCAAGGACCACAGGCCCAGTGACTGCAGGGCCTGTGACCACAGTCCCAGTGACCACAGGGCCCATGACCCCAGCCCCCGGTGACTGGAGGCCTTATGACCCCAGCCCCTGGCCCCCAGTGACTGGAGGCCTTATGACCCCAGCCCCTGGTGACCCAGCCCCCAAGGACCACAGTCCCAGTGACCGCAGGGCCCATGACCCCAGCCCCCGGCGACTGGAGGCCTTATGACCCCAGCCCCTGGTGACCCCAGCCCCCATGACCACAGGTCCAGGGCTGGAACCTTGGCCAGGACCAGAGACCAGGGTGTGGCCAGAGCTGGACTGAGAAGCAGCCCTCAGTGGTCAACCTGTCCTTTTCAACAGGCTGCTTGGTTCAATTCCAGGTCCGGAGCGTGACGAGGGAGGTAAGTGTGCGTGCTAAGTCACTTCAGTCGTGTCTGACTCTCCACGACCCCATGACTGCAGCCCGCCAGGCTCCTCTGTCCCTGGGATTCTCCAGGCAAGAATACTGGAGTGGGTTGCTGTACCCTCCCCCAGGGGATCTTCCTGACCCAGGGATCGAACCCGTGTCTCTTACGTCTCCTGCATCGGGAGGCAGGTTCTTTACCACCAGTGCCACCTGGGAGGCCCCTGTCAGAGCGCCCTCTCGTGGTCAGACCCACAGCGCGCGTCCGTCACTTAGAGCCCCTGCACAGGTCAAGCAGCCCGACCCGCCACCTGCTGCCGCAGCTTTAGGGAAGGGACCCGAGCCCCCCAGCCACAGGTCGGGGTGGGAGGCCAGCTGGCAGGCTGGCGGGGGTGTGCGGGCCGGGCGGGACAAGCTCACCCATGTACGGCTTGGTCCCGGCCAGTGCGGTCGCCCTCTCGCCGTCCTTTATGATGGTGGCAATGTTGAAGTCGGTCAGATGCGCGTGCCCTGTGAGGAAAGAAGACAGCGTGAGTGTTAGAGGGGGACGTGTCCTGCAGGTGGGGCACCCCTCCTGAGGCTTTGGCTACTCACGGCCATGGCTCACCTCGCTCATCCAGGAGAATGTTGTCGGGCTTCACATCTCTGTGGAAGGAGCAGGGAGCGAGGAGGTGAGGCCAGAAATCCCGGCGGGGCAGGGGGTTCCCACGAGCGGGACCCCAGGAGCCCAGCCCCTCCTCTGCCGGGGCCACAGTGGGAGAGCACCCAGCACTGGTCGGGCAGGGTGCCGGAGCCCAGAGCACAGAAGCAGAGCCCGCTCGCCTGGACCCCTGGTGAGGGCCTCGCAGAGCCCCGGGTCTGCCCGAGGCCGAGCTTGGCCTCCCGACCTCCTGACACTCGGTCGGGAAGCGTTTGTGCCCGAACCACGACCAGATCAGCGTCCCCAGGATGAGCTGCAGAAATCACGTTTGCCGCACTTTATACCTCGTGGGATTTTGTGTTTTGTCCTGTGGACGCAGCTCTACCTTCCTCGTTTGTCAGCCTTCAGATGCTGAAACTAATTTGAATCTGCCAGGGACACGGCAGATGGGCACCAGGGCACCAGCGGGGCGAGGGCAGGAATCCTGCACTTATCAGAGCAGGTGAAGGCGGCCTCTCGCCAAGGAAGGCACCTGCGCCCCGTGCCCGGCCTCACCTGCTCAGACATGACCCGCCCCAGGGGGGCCTCACACGTGCAGCTGAGGGGCTGGCCGGGAGCCGGCGCTTGCGGGCCTGGGTCCCACACGTGGGGCAGGCGTGCGGCAAGGGCAGGGCAGAGCACGAGGCGCCCGGGGGTCCTGTGGGACGGCCGCCCCCGGCAGGCGTGCACACACCTGTGGATGATGTGCTGCCCGCGCAGGTAGTCGAGGGCCAGCGCCATCTCGCAGACGTACAGCCGCACCGTGTCCTCCGAGAACTGCACGTTCTGCTGCAGGTGGTAACGCAGATCCCCCCCCAGCAGCAGGTCCACCACCATGAACATGTCCTCCTCGTCCTGGAACGAGTACCTGAGGGCGGGCGCCTGCGCTCGCTCGGCGGGACGGCCCGAGCCACGGCCCGCCACATCTGCCCAGCCCCCCGCGCGAGGGCCCAGGACCCAAGGCTGCGCCCACTGGACACTCCCAGTGACGAGAGCGACGGGGGTGGTGGTGGCGGTGTTGGTGCTGCCGTTGATGGTGGTGGTTGTGGTGGTGGTGGTGGTGAAGGTGGTGGTGACGGTGGTGGTCTGTGCGTGCGTGTGTGTGTGCATGGGGTCACCTACGCGGCTGCTGGCCCTGGGGGCGCTGTGAGGGGGCAGGGTGGGGGGCGGGCGCCTGGGGCAGGAGAGGCCCCCCAGCCGCTCACCAGAGGTTCACCAGGAAGACGTGCTCTATCTCCTGCAGGATCTCCAGCTCCCGGAACACGTTGCGGACCTCGTCCCGCTCGATGCACTGCTGCTTGTTCATGTACTTCATGGCGTACATCTTCTCCGTGTCCCGCTTCTGCACGATGCACACCTGGGGGCAGAGGGCGCGTCACCCCGCCGCCGGCCCGGCAGCTCGGCAGGCGCGACGGAAACCGCCAGACTCTCTGCCTCTGGAGGGATGCGTCTCCTCAGACCGCAGCTGACCACCCGGCCCGTCACAAAGCCCCTCACCCTGGGGGCCGGGCTGCAGCACATGGATCTGGGGACACGGTCCGGTCCACGCAGAAGGGAACATGACGCCTGGAGGGGCTGCAGCTCAGGACACACGGGCAGGTCGGGAGGAAGACTCGCCCCTCCAGTCTCCAAGGGAGCACAGCCCTGCAGGGCCCTTGATTTCAGCCCAGATAAACTGAGACCGGTGCTCCGGCCCTCAGCAACGCAAGAATAAACGTGTGCTGTCTCAAGCCACTCAGCGTGTGCTCACTTGTTACAGCAGCCGCTAGAAGTGAACGTGGCCACCCAGTGCTCCAGGTGCCCTGAGGGACCCAGACAGGGGCGGGTTACCAGACAGCGCCGTCCACTCTGCCACGAAACACTGCCTTCCAAGGGCCAGGGCCATGACGGACAGCCTGTCACCGAGCCTTCCGGGCCCTGCTGGAACCCAGGCCAGGAGAGAAGCCAGGGCAGGTGGCCACACCCCAAGGCTCTTAAAGGTCCTTCCTACCCAGGAGAACACCCATCTGAGGACAATGAGTCTTTCTGAATCTTTCCTCTCATTTCAGCAAAGTGGTCCCTTGGGAAGGCTGGGGCACACTCCCTGGTGGCTGCCCTGGCGTGGTGACACCCACCTGGATCTGCCTGGGGACAGCACGGGCCTAACTTCAAGTGCTTTCCTCTCCGGGTCTCTGTGTTCCCAGCCCGACCTGAGAACGTCACCCAGGAACACAGACTGACAGGCAGCAGGCAGGGGCCTGGCCCTGTGTGGTTCCATGACTGTGTTGGATAGAGTGCAGCCACGCCAACTGGAAGCCAGATCACCAGGTGGGCTGCTAACGGGGGCTCCTGGCCGAGGTCACGGGAGAGGGACCCCAGAGCTTCAGTGGACAAAGGCCCATTCCGTGACCGTCAGCCTGGCTGAGCCCCCGGGAGCTCTGAAGACCAGAGCCCCACCCCTGGGCCTGGTGTCCATGCTCCTGGGGATTCTCCCGGGCAGCCAAAAGAGCTGCCCCACCCCAGCTGCGGGGAAGGCCCCTGGGCCCTTTCAAGTGTGAAATACCAGCCCGTCCCACTCTCGGCCTGGAGCTGGGAGCCCTGGGGGACTGGCACTGCCTTCACAGGCCACCAACCAGGGCGCGAGTCTGGGCCTGCGGTGCAGACGTGAGCCAGAAACGCAAGTGAAACCCTGACACTGCTTAGAGGCCAGGCCCCGGCTCCTTGTCGGACGGAGGCAGAAACACCACATCCTAGAATAACATCAGACCCTGCTCTGGCCACCGGCCAGCTCCTGATCACACAGGCCAGCCACGCCATGCCACCACTCGGTGGACACCATGCCCGAGGGCTGCGGGTGCAGCCAGGCGGCACCTCCATCATCGAGCGGGGCTCACACCCCTGGACCCGCCGCTCAGCCTGATGGTTCGGGTGCAGTGAGATTCTGGAACCAGAGATCCCCCAGCTGCCCACTGGTGGCCTGGGGACTGAAGGGGGCCTCTGGGGACTGAGGTCTGTGGACCTCAGGGGGCCTCTGTGGACCCAGAGGGCGCTTCTGGGCTGCTCTTGGCCTCAGCATCTTGGGCCCTGCCTAGTGAGGGGCCCTGCGCCCCACGGGGCCAGAAGGGCCCGTGTGCTGAGTACCAGGCCTGCCCTAAGAGCAGGAGGCGGTGGAGGGGCGTGGGCTGCCACGTGGGAGGGGCAGGAGAAGCCCAGAAAGGGCACTGTCTCAGGATGGAGATTTTTCCCCCTTAACTTGCTGCATTTTCCAGATCGCTTTTAACACTGTTGCTTTGAAAGCCAGTTGGAATGTTTGAAATGAAAATAAGGGTAAACGGCGTGAGCAGCAGCTGACCCCCGCCCCAGTTCCAGCTCTGGAGCCCTTCTCAGGCTGAGGCTCCGTTCGGTTCAGGAAGACCTACTGTCCGTGGTCCCCGGGAGGTGCAGGCGGGAGTCCCCAGAGCAGCCCGTGCTCTCAGCGTGGGGAGGAGAAACCAGTGCCTGCGGAGGGGACCTCAGTGACCCCGTCAGTGCACAGAGTGCACCAAGGAGAGTCCAGCGCTCGGCCAGGAGTCCTCTCCTCCCACCTGGCAGCCCCGCGCACACCCGAGGCCGCCACGGCAGGGCCTGGACGCTCAGCTCTGGGGAGGTTCTTCTTGCCCGGGGCTGCGACACGCCGTCTTCTCCCCAGGAGGGATGCTGGGGCTGGGCTGAGCACCGTCCGCTCCAAGGGCCCCCGCACGGCAGCTCAGGGCTCCTCCGAGCCAGAGGGAGGCCGGGACGGATGGAGCGTGAGCGGGACCCAGGCCTCCTGAATCTTTGGGCTCTGTGTTCTGGAATGTTCTCAGCTCATCTTGAATTCTAGCCAAACCCCAAGAGTGCAGAGGTCAGACCTTGCCTCCCCGGGGGTTTCTGGAGCACACAGAAGGACCGTGACAGCAGAGAAGCCTGCAGAGGGGGTCCGGGAGCTGCTCGGAGCAGCGTGGTCTCCATGGGGGGCCCTCGGGAGGGGAAGGCAGAGCTGTTCCCTGGCTCTTCCCATCCAGGCACAGCCTAGTGGGAGGAAGACACGAGTTAGAGCTGGTCTGTGAACGTGACTCTCCCTGGGGGTGGGTGTTGGAGCCCGCTGGCCATCCATTGACGCACACCAGCCCGGAACGCGCGTGCTACCCCGTCTCTGTGTGACATTGACGCACACCGGCCCGGAACGCGCGTGCTACCCCGTCTCTGTGTGCATTGACGCACACCGGCCCGGAACGCGCGTGCTACCCCATCTCTGTGTGCATTGACGCACACCGGCCCGGAACGCGCGTGTACCCCGTCTCTGTGTGACATTGACGCACACCGGCCCGGAACGCGCGTGCTACCCCGTCTCTGTGTGCATTGACGCACACCGGCCCGGAACGCACGTGTACCCCGTCTCTGTGTGCATTGACGCACACCGGCCCGGAACGCGCGTGCTACCCCGTCTCTGTGTGCATTGACGCACACCGGCCCGGAACGCGCGTGCTACCCCGTCTCTGTGTGCATTGACGCACACCGGCCCGGAACGCGCGTGTACCCCGTCTCTGTGTGCATTGACGCACACCGGCCCGGAACGCGCGTGTACCCCGTCTCTGTGTGCATTGACGCACACCGGCCCGGAACGCGCGTGTACCCCGTCTCTGTGTGACATTGACGCACACCGGCCCGGAACGCGCGTGCTACCCCGTCTCTGTGTGACATTGACGCACACCGGCCCGGAACGCGCGTGCTACCCCGTCTCTGTGTGCATTGACGCACACCGGCCCGGAACGCGCGTGCTACCCCGTCTCTGTGTGCATTGACGCACACCGGCCCGGAACGCGCGTGTACCCCGTCTCTGTGTGACATTGACGCACACCGGCCCGGAACGCGCGTGCTACCCCGTCTCTGTGTGCATTGACGCACACCGGCCCGGAACGCGCGTGTACCCCGTCTCTGTGTGCATTGACGCACACCGGCCCGGAACGCGCGTGCTACCCCGTCTCTGTGTGCATTGACGCACACCGGCCCGGAACGCGCGTGTACCCCGTCTCTGTGTGCATTGACGCACACCGGCCCGGAACGCGCGTGTACCCCGTCTCTGTGCGACACGGGTCACCTGGAGCCACACGGCCTGTGCCGGTGTCTCCCCACCCCCTTGCTTGAGCTGGGAAGCCTCCAGTGTGGCCCGTCCAGCAGCACAGATTCAGGACAGACTGGGTTGCATTTGACTCTCTGTCACCCGGCGGTCGCTGCTCTCCTGGACTGACCCGGGAGAAGCCCTAGGTCTCGGGGAGGCCTGCAGCTCTCTGCTGTCTCTGGGGATGGCGAAGTCACACAAGGCTGGTGGGTGTTGAGCCCACTGGTTTAGAGCCACGGTAGAGGAGGCGTCCAGTTAAAGATGTCGCTTTCATTGGGCTTCCCTGGTTGAGCACCGAAGAACTGATGCTTCTGAACTGTGGTGTTGGAGAAGACCCTTGAGAGTCCCTTGGACCTCAAGGAAATCCAACCAGTCCATCCTAAAGGAAATCAGTCCTGAATACTCATTGGAAGGACTGATGTTGAAGCTGAAACTCCAATACTTTGGCCACCTGATGTGAAGAACTGACTCATTGGAAAAGACCCTGATGCTGGGAGGGATTGGGGGCAGGAGGAGAAGGGGACAACAGAGGATGAGGTGGCTGGATGGCATCACTGACTCGATGGACGTGAGTTTGAGTGAACTCTGGGAGTTGCTGATGGACAGGGAGGCCTGGTGTGCTGCAGTCCATGGGGTTGCAAAGAGTCGGACATGACTGAGTGACTGAACTGAACTGATATTACTTATATGTAAGCTTCCAAAGTTATATAAAATGCCTAGAAATTTTTCAATGTCCTCACAATGACTGTATGTCATAATTCCAATTATCATCTCAAATTGTTACATGCAACAGAAAAAAACAAATTTCCATACCGGCATAATTTCTACAATAAACTCATCAGATCTTTGACCACGGTTATTTTTCAGTCTTTAGCCATTTACAGATGGTTACTGTTTTACTGATCTTTCCTGAAAGCTTTTATAATCAACTGCAGACAAAAATCTTTCATTTTTAAAAAGTTCATGGAAAGGACTTTGATAAAGACCCTAGAATACAGGTATCTGGTAACTAAGACCACACCATTGAACTTGGTGAGCCTGTCTAAACTAGTGGGAAAACTGATGGGCCCTTTTTTATTTTTTAGATTTATTTTTGGCTGCATCGGGTCTTCAGCTGCGCCCGGCGGGGTCTTCGCCACAGCGTCCAGGCTTCCCGTCACAGGGGCCTCTCCTGCTGTGGACGCCGGGCTCTGGGCGAGCAGGCCTCAGCAGCTGCCGCTCGAGGCTCTCGAGCCACGGGGTGTGGGCTCAGCTGCCCGGCACCCTGTGGGGCCTCAGTCCCCGCCCAGGGAGGGAACCGGCGTCACCGCACTGGAAGGTGGCCACCAGGGAAGTCCCCTGACGGGCTCTGAAAACTGCTGATCTGAGACTAAGGAAAGCGGGAATGAATTAGACGGGGCTACGCGAGCTCTGAGGATGATCACCGTCCTCATGGCTTTTTGTCTGAGGCACTGCTGATCCTTTCATTGCGCTTTCCAGGCTCATTATTTTTCTCTTTCTCTTAAGCTATTAGCTTTCAGCAATCTGGAAAATTACACCTTTGTAAACAGAACTGAGACATTTATCTTCTCTCCCAATCTGTTCCCTCTAAAATTGAGACTCTTATTAAATATCCTGTTTTCATGAAAATACAGTTATTTATATGAGGTCAGTAGAATATGTTCTCCTATTTAATTTAAAACATTGGTTAGGTTACCAGACTTTGGCTGGAATGTCGTATTTTAAAATGATGTAGTGGTTCTCTGGGTTTTTTCACCATGAGAATTTTTGCTGCAAGCAGAGACAATTGGCCATAATATAATTTTTCCATACAAGATAAAATAATAACAAGAGGAACATTTAAAGGGACTTAATGAAACATGAAAATTAACAGCAAAAATTTTTAAGAATTTTAATGTGAAAATAAAAATACAAAAAAATAGGGACCTCCCTGGTGGTCCAGTGGTTGGGACTCCTTGCTTCCAGAGCAGGGCGAACAGGTTTGATCTAGTTGGGGAACTAAGATCCTATATGCCTGTGGCATGGCCAAAAAAAAACTGAACTCATTTAACGTGTGTAGATTCGTGATTACAGTGTATTTGGGTGTCTTAGAATTCAAATGATCAGGCAAAGGACGCTGCTGTTTCTTATCAATATAAGGAGCGTGCATAACTGGTGGCACCCATCTGGGTTACGTGGAAATGATCCATCACAAGCTCAGCCCTCGTATGACTTGGCTGGAATCTGTGCCAAGTACCAAAATTCTGTCTATGTCACGTTCTCCACCATCGAACGGCAAAAGTGCTTCAAAAAATATATGCTCATCAAGAATCAGATAACCACTTCCTTGCGGGGACTAGGAGGAGCCTGTCTTATTTTTCTGCCAACTCTAGGATTGCACAATACGTTGAGGAAAGAGCGCATGAGACTGTATCAAGCCAGAGAGTCAGTCATCAGTGTCTCCAAGACTGTGCTGAACGACTCGCCACCTCTTTGATATTAGCCGCAGTTTGGAAACTTTGGGCTTTGACGGGTGGGAGGGATGGCTGTGCCCACAAAGGATTTGCTGACTGACATGTTATCATTTTCCAGTGTAGTTTGCAATCTGGCGTTTACGGCATCGAAACCCAACTGTCAAACCAAACCGTCAACCAATTATCTTATCTTTGACGGCCAAGTAGATGTGCAGGGAAACTGCTCAGGACAAGGATGTTAACAGCGACAATTCCAGACAATTCAAATCAGGCTTGACCAGAAACTAAGGCTGACCTTATGGAGCAATGCTTGTAAAACCCTGTGAAGTTCCAGCCTGGTGCCTGCCTTGCGGGCTGCAGCGTTACAGAGACTGCAGTCACTCCTTGGCAGGTCCCGGGAATCTCAGGATACCTTGGGGACACTGAGAAGCGAGGGACTCACCCAAGTGTGTGAGTATTAAAGGCACAGTCTGCTGATGAGATGCTCAGTTAGCTTCTAGCCTCAAGAGGCTGTGCAAAGTCTGATCAGGAATTCCTTACAGAAGTTCCAGCAGAGCAGGAACCTTAAAAGGACCTTAAAAGGACCTACGTGTTCAACCTGCTCTTGTACTGACCTCAATAATAGGTCATGTTTAATGAGACCAGACTGGTTTTGCAAACAAATTAATCTTTGATTATCTTCAATAAGAAAGGGCGTGTCTGCAGGGAGAGAACCACACACCTCGTGGGGTGTCGAATGGGCACATCCCTGTCAGTAATTCACGTTTCCAGCTCGTCTCCCACCCTTCTGATGTGGGATCAGGAGAAGCGAAAACTTCCCCACTAGCTGAAGTGGAACAGCTCGATATGAACCTCAGAGAACCTTCTCAGGTCGTGTGTGGATATCTGTGCTGGTGTGGGGGCAGCGCCCTCAGAGCTCACCCGACTCCGTCACCAGAGACGTTCCAACCGCGGCCCAGAAAACGCCCTGCACCCGCCGGGGCCTGCCCCCAGCCCCACAGCCAGCGTGGCCCGGAGGGCTCCCTCCTGGACGCCGCCCCAGCCGCCGCCCTCTGGTCTGACCCGGTCGACTGAGGCTTACCCTGCAATCCTCACTCTTCACTGGTTTCCACTGGGGCCCAGCCTCCCAACACCGCCTCCTAAAATGAGATGCGACTGTTTACCCTGACCTACTCTCAGGACTGAGAAATCGGCTCGTGGAGATGGTTCACAGCGGCGACTCTTCCTGGGCGTGTGTGTGTGTGAACGGAGCTGGGATGCACCCTGAAATACGCTCTCTGGTCACGATCACCTCCAGCCAATCACGCTCACAGACAGCAGGGTCAGGAAGGCGCCTGCCCGCCCCTTTCTTCCTGAATCCGGGGAATCACCCCAGGCGGACAGGCTCATCCTCAGGCCGGGAAATCGAGGCCGGAGAACTCGGCGCGGTGGACCTTGTTAGAACATCTGTCCTCCCCTTCAGCCTCCCACGGACTCCAGCTACCTTAGCACGTGGCCACCTTGTCTAAGCCGGCACAAAACGTTCAGGTTTTGCTTGGTCTGTGGGTCCTCATTTCCTTACGAGGGCTCCCGTGTCCCCGAACTCACATTAAACAAACATGTGTGCACGCCTCTGTTCCTTCGACTTCAGTTCAGTTGCTCAGTCGTGTCCGACTCTTTGCGACCCCATGGACTGCAGCACGTCAGGCCTCCCTGTCCATCACCAACTCTCGGAGCTTGCTCAAACTCAAGTCCATTGAGTCGGTGATGCCATCCAGCCATCTAATCTTCTGTCGTCCCCTTCTCCCGCCTTCAATCTTTCCCAGCATCAGGGTCTTTTCCAATGAGTCAGTTCTTCACATCAGGTGGCCAAAGTATTGGAGTTACAGCTTCAGCATCAGTCCTTCCAATGTATATTCAGGACTGATCTCCTTTAGGATGGACTGGTTTGACCTCCTTGCAGTCCAAGGGACTCTCAAGAGTCTTCTCCAACACCACAGTTCAAAAGCATCAGTTCTTCAGCACTCAGCTTTCTTTATAGTCCAACTCCCACATCCATACCTGACCACTGGAAGACCCACAGCTTTGACTGGACGGACCTTTGTTGGCAAAGTGATGTCCTTTGAATTGAGTCACTTTCATTCCCAGGTGCAGCTGAAAACCCCACAAGAGGAGGGTGAGAGCCTGCCCTGCTCCGGCCTCCAGCCCCGCGCCCCCTCCCCTGTGGACTCGGCCTCCAGACGGCGGGAGCAGGAGGGCACATCTCTGCTGTCCGAGGCCACCCAGGCATGTGCCTTGTCACAGCCACTGCAGGACACGTCTTCCAAGCTGGCCAGGCTGTGAGAGCACCCTGCTTCCTTCAGTGCTCCTGACCAGGCCTGCAGGCAAGGACAGTGCCCACCTCTCACTGCCCTCCCCCGGTCACTGCCCCCTCCCTTCTTCCAAGTGGGCAGAGTCCAGCCAGCACCCTGACCTCCTGCACACTGGCCAGCCCGGGTCAGGGGGCGGGCAGCACGGCCCCTGCCGGCCCAAGACTGGCCCTTGGAGGCCCGCAGCCATCGGGCACAGGTGTGGCTGTCTGAGCCCCATGCTGAGGGTTCCCTGCAGAGTCAGGCGCAGCCCAACACACTCCAGTGGGGTGGCTGACAAGGGCTTCAGGTGGGCGGCAACCCGGCCAGAAGAGGCCGAATGGGCCTGGCCCCTGTGGCTCCGAGGAGCCCCCGATGGGGGAGCGGCCCCAGTGGTGGCAGGTCAGAGCCTGGGGTCTGGTGCCTCCCTGAGCAAAGGCAGTCCAGCCCCTCATCACACGGAGCAGCACCGATGGAAGGGCCGGAAGCCTCTGCCTTCGTGAGCAGCCCCCAAGGCTGCGAGTGTGGGTCCTGTGAACCCACTTCCTCAGATGGGACTGTTCTCGCTTCTGAGCTTCTTCCTCCCATAATTGACTTAAGGCAGACAAAGAAGAAATGGAATTAGATCTAAGGTGTGAAAAGGAATAAAGTCTGGGGATCCTGGGGCCCCCGGGCAGCCCCGGGCTTTCCCTGCGAAACCCCAATGACTGATGACCCAGAAGAGTCGGTGACTGATGGCAGGGTCATTGCCATTTTAATTGAATGCTGTTCACGTTTTGCAGATTTTTTTTTGTTCCTGGAGCTGACAAGTTGGTCACAGCATTCATAAGGAAAGACAGTCAAGCAAAAATAGCCAAGAAAAAAACTTTAAAAGCAGAAGGAGGCGGGGACGTGAGCCCTGTCAGGTATCAGCACGTTATATAAACCTTCTGTGATAACGTGTGGTCCGACCGTGGAACAGACGGGTGGGCCACGGGATGGAGTGCAAACCCAGAAAGAGACCCACCTGCGTAAGGACGTTCAGTGTGTGATACAGGCGGCCTCTCAAATTTATGGGGAGACTAGACTTTTGATTAAAATATGGTGCTGGAATAACAAGAGGTAAAATATGGCCCATTCACACTATAAGTCAGAATCAATTCCATGTATAACAGGCTTAACATGAATAAGGAAACAGACGTGACTGAGGAAAAAGCAAACGCTCAACCCGGCTTTTCATGAAGAAATGCAGCATAAAGCTCCGCGATGCTCCCTCCTCGCCTGTCGGGCTGGCAGAGGCCCAGCCTTGGCAGCCGCCCTGGGCGGAGCCCCGGGGAGCACGGGCCCCAGGGAGGGCTGGCGCGTCCGGCAGCATCACACGCGCATCCAGCCGCCACCCGCACCGCCTGCCTCTAGGAGCCCAGCTGAAGACAGGCCGGCTCCCCCGTGTGCGGCGCGGTACCCACGGCCCTGCCAGCGGCCTCAAAGCTGGGGTGCAGCCGAACGCTCACGGGGAACACGTGTGGCTGCAGGTCAATGGGCCCTGCATCCCGACGGGCCCTGCGAACGTGCCGCCCCACGTGGCAAAAGGCACCCTGCTGCTGGGGTGACGTGAAGGATGCTGAGAGCAGGGGTTGTCCTGGGTGATCCAGGGGGCCCCAGTGTCCTCATCGGGGAGCAGAAGCCTCTGGAAGCTGGAGGAGGCAGACGCAGGCTCTCCCTGGAGCTGCAGAAGGCCCAGCCCTGCCCCACGGCGACTGCAGCCCAGGGCCGACCCAGCTTGGACGTCCGGCACCGCGACTGCCGGGGTCGCGTTTGTGCCGCTGCAGCCTCGGAAGCTTGTCTGCTCGCCCGCCTCGGGGCCGGTTGTGCAGGGATGCGGGTGGTCTCGCGGATGAGCAGGACAGCCAGCAACACCGTCAAATCAAAAGCAGAGTGTGAAGAGAGTGTGAGCACCAGGCTGCCCGGCATCTAAGAAGCAGG
Source organism: Bos taurus (assembly GCF_002263795.3). Classification (NCBI taxonomy): domain Eukaryota; kingdom Metazoa; phylum Chordata; class Mammalia; order Artiodactyla; family Bovidae; genus Bos; species Bos taurus. Next base: position 51,878,621 of record NC_037353.1, read on the forward strand.
TCCCGTGGACACGGGAGAGAGGAGCCAGTGGGGATACAAACCCAGCTTCCTCAGAGGAGGACTTGCGGGAGGAAGGCAGAAGCAGGACAGAAGGAGCAGGGGTGCGGCCAGACTTGCCTGAACAGACCTGAGCCTGGGCCACGCAGGCTCGCACAGAAGGCCGCGTGCGGCAGAGGAGGCTCTCTGAACACTGAGAACAAAGCAAGACGTGAAGGTGGCTGCACCCCAGGCCTCCAGCCCCCTGGGCCCAGGCGGGTCTTGGCCTCGGGTTCCTCGGGGACGCGCCGTCGGCTCAGCTCGGGAAACGCTCTCCAGACCCGGCGTCCGCATGCGAGCTCAGCGGTGAAGGGCCTGTTCCAACCCAGGCACCCTCGTCTCACAACCAACTCACACGACTGCACAAAAAGCGGAACAAAACGGAGCAGTGAGGAAAACAGTCCAAACTGAGCATGAAAGAGCCTGAAGTCCTGAGCAGGCCGATGTGGGAGCCACTCGGTCGCGTCCTACTCCTTGCGACCCCATGGGCTGTAGCCCACCAGGCCCCTCTGTCCATGGAATTTCCCAGGCAAGGTTGCCATTTCCTCCTCCAGGGGATCTTCCCGACCAGGGATTGAACCCAGGTCTCCCACATTGCAAGCAGATTGTTTACCACTGAGCCACCAATAAACGAGCCCTAGATAGAAATCAAAGCTCTACCATTAAAATATCACAGGGCACCGTGTGACCGAGCAATCCCATCACTGGGTGTGTGCCCAGGAGAACTGACAGCAGGGATCCAAACAGAGGTTCGCACTCCCGCATTCACAGAAGCCTGATTCACACCCAGGGAAAGGCGGAAAGAATCCCAGCGCCCGTCAGGGGACAAGCGGAGAAGGGAGTGTGGTCCATCCAGGGCCTGGACCATCGACGTCCTGGACAGGACACTGTTCAGCCTCCGAGGGAAGGAGGTTCTGACACGAGCTGCAGCCCGGGTGAACCCCGAAGACCTCAGGCTACACACACTCCACCGAGGACCCTCTGTGATCCCACCTCACAAGCTGCGTGGACGAGCCTGACTCTAGAGACAGAGAGTAGAGTAGGTGTTACCAACACTGAGTCGCTCCCAAAGGAAATCAACCCTGAACGTTGACTGGAAGGACTGATGCTGAAGCTGAAGCTCCAGTACTCTGGCCCCTAATGTGAAGAGCTGACTCACTGGAAAAGACCCTGGTGCTGGGAAAGACTGAGGCAAGAGAAGGGGACGACAGAGGATGAGATGGCTGGATGGCATCACCGACTCGATGGACATGAGTTTGGGTAGACTCCAGGAGATGGTGATGGACAGGGAAGCCTGGCGTGCTGCAGTCCATGGGTTTGCAAAGAGTTGGACATGACTGAGCAACTGGACAAGGGCTAGGGAAGGGTGCTGTGAGTCAGTGTTAATGGGGAGCAGAGTTTCAGTTTGGGAAAATGAGAAAGCTCTGGAGATGAAGCGGTGATGGCTGTACAACGATGTGTGTAGATCCAAAGCCACTGAACTGTATGCTTAAAAGTGATAAAGATGGCAAACCTTAGCTTATGTGCATTTTACTAATTTTTTTTTAAAGTTAATACCAAGCCAACTTATATCCCAACTAATCCAGTCAAGAACCTGCTCAAAGGCCAGGGGCACGGGTCTGTGACTATGGGGACAGCTCCATGACATCTCTTGGGCTGCAGCCATGGGTCAGCCCTGCCCTGTGTGGGCAGCGAGCTGGGGCGGGCAGAGCGGTGGGAGCAAGTGGCTGAGGAGCCAGGGCTGGGACCCATGAAGGCGGCCCTTGATGGGAAAACCAGGTCTGGGTGCATGCGGTGAGCACCCAGGCCCAGGATGGGGGCTGCAGGGCCCTGAGGATGCTGTTGACGCCCACCACTGCCTTTCCTTCAGAGATGCTGCCCACGGCTCCCGAGACCACCCGAGCGGCAGCAGTTGAGGTGTGGTGGGAAGGTGGAGCCTGGGCTGGAGGTCCGTGGCGTGGCGCATAGGCACCGACTTCTAAGAGCCAGTGTCCAGATCTGCCACCGGACATCTCAGGAGAAGGAGTGAAGAGCCTGCTCAGGGGGCTGGAAGCTGACGGCAAGGGCCAGAGCCGAGCACGGGCTGAAGGCAAAGCTGTCTCCAGCAGCACCCCTGCCCTGGGCGGCTGCAGACGGCCAGGCTCGCATTCCATTCCAGAACCCGGCACGTCTGAGCCTCAGCCACAGCCGCCCTCTCCCCCAGAGCATCTCCGCCATGAGGGAGGCACTGAACCCAGAGGGGCTCCTGCTGTGCTAACTCAGCGAGACGTCAAAGCCGCGCTCCGGAGGGCTGAGCACTCACCATCCTCCCAGCCGTTGCCACAGCAACCGTGAGCACAGGCTTCTCACTCAGATGGCAGCAGGGGGGAGGTTGGGCGAGGTGGCCTCCCAGGGGGCCTTGAAAACAGGGAGAGAGGCATAGCCGGGAGGCTGCCCCACCTGCAACCCGTCGCCCGCCCCCCTGCCCGCACCTGCAGTGTCCGCCTGAGGATCGGGGTCAGGAGAGTCCTCAGGTGGCTGGGACCATCTCAGTCCTCTCCCCGTAAACTGGCATGGCCCGGGTGCTGGCCACTCTGTCCCCTGAGGCAGGCGCTTCCCTTTCAGCCCCAGATAATTTCCCATCAGCCCTGCAGGAGCGAGAAGGCAGGGCGCCCATCTCACACGGGCGGGGCCCAGGTGGCCAGAGAAGGGTCCCCAGGTCTCCCACCGGAGAAGTGCCCCCATCCCTGCCCTGTTTCACAGCGAGTGTCCTGCCTCGGACCCCACGGCCGCCCGATGGGCCCGGGCTGCAGGAGGGCAGAGGGTGGCTAGGCCCACCCACCCAAACACCGACGGTGCAGGCACCCCAGAGGCCCTGTGGCAGCCCAGCCCAGCCTTCATGCAAACGCAAAGGAAAAGGGTGCTGTGAGGTGCAGGGTACGCAGGGCAATGGGTAAGAGGAGGCCTGGGTAGTGGTGGCAGGAACCACCTACAGTCAGGACCAGGCCTGGGGGGCACAGGGGCCGGGGCGCAGGAGAGAGCTGGGGTGCCCCTGGTCAACGAGTACGTCCTGCCCACTGTGCGGAGCACTGTGTCCAGGGCCGGGCCCTCTGGGACTTGCAGAGGGACACCCCAGCCCGGCCCCCAGGAGGTGGTCTCCTTCCACAGGGCTGTGCCTACCAGAAGCCTCGACATCCGCTTCCTGATACTGCCCGGCTGGCCGGCTGCCCACTGCTGGGGGCTCTGCAGACCCACCCCTGCCCCCTGGACGGCATCAGCAGGAAGATAACACTTCAGTGCAGAGAATATCTAGCCCCAAACGCCCCTGGCTAAGCCAGGATGGGGCCTTGCTGTTCCCAGGACGGGTCACCCACAGGTGGCAAAGCAAGGGCCCAGCTGCCCACCCACACCTGGGGAGGGTGCGGGAGCCACGACCGGGGCCACCCCGCCCCCCGCCCGGCACGCCCTGCCCTCAGCAGCTGCGGGGAGGCAGAGGGCAGCGGGGACAGAGGGCAGGACGGTGGGCGGGGACACAGAAGCCACCATCTCCAATAAACCGGAAGGAAGGCTGGAAAAGAGAACCATCCGCAGCGACAAAGAAGATGATACATAACAGCTTGACATGAAACAACCATGCGAGCAACATACAACAAACACGACAGAAGCGTGAGGGTCCCCAGCTGCGCACAATGCCAACTTTCCTCCCATTTAATCTTAAGGTGCAAGTCCTGCCCAAATTTCAGTGAGGTTATTTCTGAGCTTGACAAAACATATTTGAAAGTTCAACGAGAAATACGAGTACATGAGAGCAGCTGATGCCGTGCAGGGGCACGAGCCGGGCTGTAAACGCGCTGAAGGCCCCGGGTTAGAATAAACGGAGTCCCCGAGTCAGTGTGCAGCCCCGAGGACTCCGACGGACGGATGACAGAGCAGCAGAGTTGGCCGATTAAAAACGCTCCATTCCAGATGAAGTGCTTTTCCAAAACGGAATGCTTTCTTTGTTCTGAGTATCTCAGTAGTAACACTGGTTGTAAACAAAAGGCCAGAGTGAGGCACAGCCCCAGGCAGGCCCAGCGGAGAGGACGGCCTCCTGAGAACGCAGTGAGGGGGCCGGGCAGGCAGGAGAGGAAGGCCAGAGTGAGGCACAGCCCAGGTGAGGACAGGGACAGGCACAGCCCCTGAGGACAGGGAGGCTGCCTGGAGGCCCGAGGAGGAGGCCCGTGGGCAGGAGAGGAAGGCCAGAGTGAGGCACAGCCCCAGGTGGGCCCGGCGGAGAGGACGGCCTCCTGAGAACACAGGGAGGCTGCCTGGAGGCCCGAGGAGGGGGCCGGGTGGGCAGGAGAGGAAGGCGGGGCGAGGGGGAGGCAGTGATAGGAGCGGGGAGGCAGCGGCTCCTGGGCAGGTTGCATCTGGGAAGGCGGGCGGGTATTTGATTCTTGCCTCCACCGCCCACCACCCACCGCCAGGAAGAAGGTGGGGAAGCAACAGACGTTTGATCTAAAAGTAAACACACAGCTTCCGTGTCCTCAGGTAACCAGAGCCCCAGGAAGAGAGTCCAAGCTTTTGGGAGGAGCAGCAAAAAGGGCCAAGGACGCCCCCACCTGCACAGCAGCCCGTGCCCCAGCCTGAGGGTCAGCGTGGTCTTGGAAGGTGCTCGGGGGGTGCCCCTCAACCGAGCCTGCCCTGATCCACACGCTCAGGGGCTCCGAGCGCCCATCAGCAGGTCCTGCGGTAACCCTGCCAAGTGTGGCCTGGGGCTGGAGACCAGTTTCCTGGATGCAGAACAGACCTTGCCTACGGTGCTGGGGAGGCCCCGCTGCACAGACACAGACACACACACACACACACAGACACACACGTACACACACGCAGGTACACACACACAGAGATACACAGACACACACGTGTACACATACACAGGTATACACACAGAGAGACACACAGACACACACACGTACACACAGCAGGTACACACAGAGACACACAGACACACACATACACAAACGCAGGTACACACACACAGAGATACACAGACACACACGTGTACACATACACAGGTACACACACAGAGAGACACACAGACACACACACGTACACACAGCAGGTACACACAGAGACACACAGACACACACATGTACACACAGATGCACACATGTACACACATGCAGGCACACACAGACACACATGTACACACACACAGGTACACACACACGTGTACACATACACAGGTACACACGCAGAGAGACACACAGACACACACACGTACACACAGCAGGTACACACAGAGACACACAGACACACACATGTACACACAGATGCACACATGTACACACACGCAGGCACACAGACACACAGACACGCAGGTACACACACGCAGGTACACACACACATAGATACACAGACACACACATGTACACATACACAGGTACACACACAGAGAGACACACAGACACACACACGTACACACAGCAGGTACACACAGAGACACACAGACACACATGTACACACAGATGCACACATGTACACACACGCAGGTACACACACACACACGTGTACACATACACAGGTACACACACAGAGAGACACACAGACACACACACGTACACACAGCAGGTACACACAGAGACACACAGACACACACATGTACACACAGATGCACACATGTACACACACGCAGGCACACACAGAGACACACAGACACACATGTACACACAGAGACACACACGTACACACAAGCAGGTACACACAGACACACACATGTACACACAGAGACACACATGTACACACGCAAGCACACACAGGTACAGACACACAGGTACACACATACATACATGTACACACAGCAACACACACAGACACGTACACATGTACACACATGCGCACACAGGCACGCACGTACACACAGACACACATGTCACACACAGGCACACACACAGACACTCATAGAGATACACTCAGACACGTACACACATGTACACACAGGCACACACCCATACACACAGAGGCAGACACAGACACACACACACACAGACACACACAGGCACACACACAGACACATAGACACACAGACACACATAGAGACACACACAGACAGGTACACACATGTGCACAGGCACACACATGTACACACACAGGCACACACAGAGACACACACACACACAGACACACAACACGGGCAGAGACACATTTGAAGGCTGGGCCATCACCAACACCCACAGAAAAACAGATCGATTTTTTCCAAGTCTTAATTATTCCACCTTAAATGATCTGCCTTGGAGTAAACTGCAGCCAGGTCATTCAATTGGACAGAAGTGGGGAGGCCCAGGCTTATGGGGGTAGCTTACGCCTGTCACACTTGAAAAGAAGCCTACTTCCTGGCAGCCACTGAGTACGGGCTCTGCTCTGGGCAGCTGGAGCCTGGATGCAGCTTGAAGGCTGGACTGGGCCCTTCCAGGTTCCCCAACGGCCCCAGAAGGAGGCAGGGCCTGGCCTCGGGCAGGCAGACCCTTCCTCCCAGGCCCCTCCCCACGGGAGCCCCATAAGTCCTGGGTCAGGGGCCCACGGCCAATGTGTGGAAAACAGGGCAGCCAGGAACAGAGGGGCTTGGAGTCCGGCCACATGTCAGGCTCACCTGGGCCGAGATAGGGAGACAGGTGTCCAGGCGGGGGACACACAGACCGGCGGGGACTCCAGGGGACCAGAGCACGGCGGGGACTCCAGGGGACCAGAGCACAGAGGCCACAGCTCCTGAGTTGGGCCCCAGGGCAGCTGGAGGGGTCAAGGAGGGGAAGCGGTCCATCCTCCAGGGAAGCGGAGCTGCCATGAGGCCCCAGGGGTCAGCGGCCACCCTGGAAAGCCCAGGGCTCTCCTTCAGGCCCCACTGGGCACCGTCCACATGCTGAGGTGGGCAGGGCAGCGGAGCTTCCTGACAGCTGTGCCCACGGCAGTTTAGGGCCCCAGGGTGGGGCGGGGGGTTCTCGATCCAGTGACAGGTAGGGGCTGGGGGCTTCTCAGAGCCAAGGACTGAATCCCAGTGGGCCCCCAGCTGGAAGGGTGAGGAGGGGCATGTTTAGAAGAAAGAAATCTGAGGGTGGCCTTGCTTTAGCCTGAGGGTGGGGTCCTTACGAGGACGAATCCAGGGTACTGGGGAGAGCTCACCTTGGTGGGGGGCAGGGGGCTCCCCAGCAGAGGATGAGGGGCCCTTCCTCCATCACCCACAGGACTCCCCAGTCCTGAGGCTGGAGCTACCCTGGTGTTCGTGAGCTCAGCAGAGACGAAGCCACAGCCAATCCCACAGAAACAGGCCTCTGGGAGTTTGGTGTTTAATAAGCCAGACCCAGAAGCTGGGGCAGAGGTGGAGAAGACCCCACACGCCAGCCCCAGTGGGCGGGCGGGCAGAGGCGGCAGTCTGGTGTCTGCAGCCTGGTCCATGGGGCTGGTGTTCCCACCCCTGAGCCAGGGGTGGTCTGAGGTTCCCCAGGGCAGCCGCAGGCCAGGCCAGGCTGGGACGGGAGGAGGGGCGGGGAGCAGGAGGGGAGGTAGGGCTGGGGCATCCACACGCAGGCCAGCCCAATGGACATCTCTGCTTTTGGGGGGGACCAACCTTTGTAGACAAAAAAGTAATATGCTGATGGTTTACCATTCGTAACAACTACTTCTTTAACATGGTGGTTTCCCAAACACCTGCTCGAGGTGGCAGCTGGCTAAGCCCGGCCATGCTCGGACTCCCTGGGGCCCCCAGAGGCAGAGGTTTGACCCCCAGGGTCCCCCACAACTGCCTGGAGGTCACTTTGAGCCAAGCCAGGGAGAGCGGGCCCGGGAGGGCAGAGACCATGAGCGGGCCCAGCCTCCCGGGGGGCCCGCCAGCCCCACCCACCCGCACCGAGGACACTCACTCGTCTGCTCACCCCCTCTCAGCTCTCTGGACCGAGGTGTCCCTTGCAGTCTGAGATTTCATGTACGGACACCAAGGTGGCCCACGCAGGCCCACGGCCCAGCTGCACCGCGGTGCTCACCCGACCCCCCGAGGCCCACTGCTGGCACGGCCGGGGGAGCCCCCACACCCAGCGCCGCATGGGGGCCTGGAGCTGAACGCTCCCGCCCGGCCTCTCTGCTCTGAGGAAGGCCAGCTTCCTCGTGCAGCTGGGTGGCCAAGATGACCCGGAAGACCCAGCAACAGAGCCCTGTCCACCCCCATGCCAGCGCGGGCTGGGCTCTCACCACTCACGGCTTCCATTCTGCCTCGGAAAACAAGGCCCTCTATCCTGGGAGACGATTTCTCCGAGGACTTGGAGCTTGGGGGAGGACGGGGTTTGTTAACAGGGTGCGGAGGTTCAGTTGGACCGGATGCAGAGAGCCCAGGGGTGACGGGCTGACGGCCACAAGACAGAAGGGAGGCGCTTAATGCCACTGAGCTGGCACTTAAACACGGCTCGGCGGCACCTTTTATGTGACGGGTAACTTACTGTCGGAAAAGACTGGAAGCAAAACCAGACACGACGTCCAGTCTTGCCCTCAGGACTGGATACAGCGAGTTTGGATAATCCATCTCCAGGCACTCTCCCCTAAAGGTGGAGCCGCCATGAGGTGAACAGCCACCTCGCCGGGGACAGACAGGTCACACGACACGCCAGCCCCTGTGCCTGCATCCATCGGGGGTGTGGGGGTGCGTCGGGGCGGCTGCCCTTCACACCCGCTGGGTTGAAGGTGGCTCCCAGCAGTCTCTAAGGCCAGTCTTCACTGGGCGTCCGGGCACGCCTGAGCCCTCGCACACCCTCTGAAACAAGGCCACGCGCAGACAGCAGCACACGCGGCCCTGCCTGCACACGGAAGCAGACTCCAAGGCCTCACCCCCTCTGCTGGCGGGGACACCGCCCCAGCCACGGGAAGAAGCGGAGGGACCAGAGCCCACGTTCCACACACACCCTGGCACCTGGCCCCACGGCCCAGGGACCCCTGGAGGCCTGACTGGGGGCCCAATTAGGAAGCAGGAAGCTCCCCTAGAATTACACAGTGACTTGCATCTGAGATAAAAGCCTGGCAGGACCCCACGCTTCCTCTAGTTACCCCACGGCAGCCCCGTCTCTGAGCCCTCCTGTCACCCCATGCCAGCCCCGTCTCTGGACCCTCCTGTCTCTCCACTGCACACAGATCCATCTCTGGGACCCGGCTTTTCAAAGCCAAGACCTGGCTGGAGGAGCCAGAATCCTGGGGCCGGCGGAGACTGCGGGCAGAAGGGCAGCCCGCTGTGCTCGTGAGGCGGGAGGACCATCGCCGGGCAGGGGTGCAGAGGGCCCAGCCTGGGGGTGGGGGGTGAGGACGGCACAGCGCCAGGCCCACCAGCCTCACCAGCCTCACCTCCCCTGGCCAGTCTTTGCCCTGAGGGTCCCCAGTCTCCTTCCCAGGCCCGCTTTGGGAACACCTGGTTGATCCCGAAGCCATCCCTCCCAAACCTGGTCTTGGCTGACGTCTTACCTTCCCCCTAGTGGAGGAGGCAGCTTCCTCTAGGCTCCACCTCCCACACCCCCATTCTCCGTTGGGAGAGGCCAGGTGGCAGAGACTGTCCCAGGTGCCATCAAAGTCTGACACACTCACCAACCAAGAACCTCATCTTTTGGATCAACCATCTCTGCACAACTGACAGAAGGCCAGGGTCCACCAGTTGGGTCCTGGCCCCAGAGACAGTAGCAGTCCTTGCCTCGTAACGCACGGAGCACTCCAGGGCCTCTGTGCCGAGGGGCTCATTTCTCTGGCTTACGATCCCCCCAGCCCATAACCTGAGGCAGCACTGGGTGTGACGTGGGGCCGGGGGGTGGGCAAGGGCATCGCGGTGCTGGCACGAGCCTCCTGGGCTGAGACACGGAGCCTCAGCCTCGGAGCCGAAAAGCAACTGTCCTTTCAGAAGTGACTCATTTACAACAGGCCCGTCAGGCAGAGTCCCGAGAGCTAATTCTAACCTTTGCAGAGGCTTGTTCAGCCTCTTGGAGTTATAATTACCCCCGATCTCCGGGCAGGATAAGGCTGCAATCAGGAGCTTGGATCCGGCCACGAGAAAGTGGAGAACGGGCTCGAGCGGCCAGTGTGGGGCAGGGCTGCGTGGCCGCCACCTGGGTCCTGCCCCTGCCCGCCTGGAGGGATGGCCCAGCACAGGCCTGGCCTCTGGGCTCCAGACACAGGGGGCCGGCCCCCACGGAGCGGCTTCTCAAGCACGTCCCTCCTGGGCTCAAGCCGCTCTGCTGCTGCTGTAGAACGGGGCTCATGTGAAGGGCAAGTGGCCTCAGGATCTCAGCCCCAGAAGAGCCCAGGGATGTGCCATCTGCACCCCCAGCTCCCGGCCGAGCTACAGGAACCCAGAGACCTGGGCCAGGAGAGCCTAGCGGTGGCGGGCTCAGGGGCAGCCCACCCGAGGCCCCTAGCATCGCTGGCCTGCCCTGCGGGAAGCATACCCACACGCTCCACCAGACCCAGGCGGCTGGCCTCGCCCACACGCGTCCAGGCCGGCCCCGCCCTCAGCCTTACCTTGCCGAAGCTGCCCTTCCCGATGGCACGCAGGATCTGGAAGTGGTCCAGGTTCACTGCAGAGAGAGCAGAGGGGTGCCAGGTGAGGGGGCGGCAAGACCGGTGCCCACCAGGCCCCCACGCTGCAGGGAGCCCCCACACTGCAGGGAGCCCCCACACTGCAGGGAGCCCCCACACTGCAAGGAGACCCCCAACACTGCAGAGAGACCCCAACACTGCAGGGAGCCCCTGACACTCTGGGGATTCCCCCACAATTCAGGGAGCCCCCCAACACTGCAAGGCGCCCCTGCAGGCACCCAGCAGTCCACCTCACCCTAAGAGGAGTCAGGTCAGCCATGGTGCTGCAGGGGGGGCCTGAGCCAAGGCAGAGAGGGGGCCCCGGGGCCAGGCAGCACCTGCTCCTGGGCGCACTGTAGGGGGAGGCCAGGCCACGCTGCCCACAGACGGGACATGATCAGAGCACACGGCATCCAGAGCAGCCCCCAGCAAGAGGCACCGCAAACCCCCAAAGACCCTCAGTCACCCCTCCCGCAGCCTCGGGGGCTGTGCCCCGCAGGTGTCTCCGGACCAGCTCGAGGAGAGCTTGTAAGGGCCCCGGGATGGTAACAGAGCTGCCCACTGTCTAAGAGAGACCCCTCAAGGCCTCACTTCCGTGGACTTTCTCCATGGAGTCTGACAGAGAGCCCCTAGCCCCAGGGAGAGTCCAGTGTTTATAACTGTCACGGCCTCCTGAGACACGCTCTCCTGTGCACAGGCCCGTCCACGAGAAGCCCTTCCAAGCCTGCAGGCCGGCACCGGCCAGACCCGGGAACACTGCACAGCTCTCACGCCCCGTGAGGCAGGCGCGGGAGACCTGGTCCTCACAGGGACAGTGTCCCTCAGCCATCTCGGGACTGCCCTCTGACCCGGGCACCCGCGGGACCTCGGGATCTAAGGAGGTCCCCGTGGGCAGCGGGGGAGAGGGTGGGGCGTCGGGGCACGGGGCGGGGCACCGAGCAGCTGGGGAATGGGTCTGCGGGGCTCAGGGCCCAGCCCCCCACCCGCCTGCCCAGTCCGCTCCTGGATCCGGCCAGTTGCCGCCTGAATACCCCCGGCTCCTTCCTCACTCGCCCGTGTGCCCGCGGTCAGCACAGCTTGGCTGCTTCTGCACAGAGCAGAGGACGGGGCCGTGTCCGTGTCCACTGCAGGAACCACCGCCGAGTCTATGGAGCACGTCCCCTGTGCACGGGCCAGGCCGCCCAGACAGGGGCCCGGGGCAGACAGTGGTGCCTCCCTCCCTGGGCGCTGCGTGCCCTGCTGCCCACGGCCCCAGCAGAGCCCCGAGCACGGGTGCCTCTGAGTCATGAGCTGGCAAGGTGCTCAGCAAACAAATCGTCGCTTTTAGAGAAAACCACGAATCCCAGACTTTCGTGTTTCCCGCAGAAGAAAATGGGAATGAAGCTGCATTAAGGAAGAAGCCAGAAGCACAGGGCAGCCCCGTGCCTGCCCGTAAGGGGGCTCCTCGCGGGGCTGAGTGGGTGGGTCGGCAGAGACGTCAGAGGCCCCGAGCACCGAGCCAGGCCGTGGGGCAGGCCGAGCGCTCCGGGAGCTGGCCTGGCCCCCCCGGCCTGTGGTCTGCACCGGGCAGTCAGTAGTGCCAGCCTGTGGTTTTGACACAGCTCTCCCTGCTTCCTGAGACACCAGCAGGATGGCTGCAGATCCCAGACCGCAGACCGCGTGGCGGACGATGAGGACAGCTGCCCATTAGAAGTGGGGGAAGGGAGCCTGGGTGTGGCTGCCAGGCGTCTCAGGAGCGCTGGGTCTGAGTTCCGGGGCAGGCCCAGTGCCTGGCAGGCGCACACGGCATCAGACCAGAAGCCACGAGCAGGGATTGTCCCTGAAGGTGGTCCAAGGTGGGGCTGGCCTGGACCCCTCCAGGTGAGCCTCAAGCCCACCCACTGACCAGGGTCACTCTGAGCTCCAGTGACCGGGGCTCCGGGGACCCATGGACCACGGCTCCACCCTGACACCCATACCTGGTCTGCCCCTGCCCACCCACAGGGCCACCACACAGGAGGCTCCCACCCATCCCCAGACCCTGCCTCACAGCCCCCTGAGAACCTGAGACCCAGAGGCTGCTTTGGGCCCCTCCCGCACCCAGGCTGGCTTTGGCAACACAGCAGCCTCTGGACCCACTCTGGGCAGGACGGCACGCCCCGTGAGCCCCCCACCCCTGCCCGGTGCCAGGGTGAGGCTTTCAGCCCACCTCTGGCTCTCCTCAGCCCACCTCTGGCTCTCCTTCGGGCCTTCGGTGACAGCGGAACTAAGGAGACCCCTGCCGGGGACCTGTCACAACAGAGGGGGTGGGTCTGCGACAGCGAGGCTGCAATCCGGAGGATGCAGTGAGAGCCGCATCGCTCACACCAGGTCACGGAGGGCACCCTGAAAACGCAGGTCAAGTCCCCCAGCGCTGAACCAACCAGAGGAGGGGGCTGGGGCTGCTGGACCCCCGAGGCCAACAGAGGAACGTGTATGTGCACAGAGGCGGGGGTCCCAGGGCAGAGAGGAGGTGGGGCACACCGTGTCCACTTTCCTCCCGACTTTCCGGCCACTGCTGGGCAGGGCCCTGCGGCCCAGGGAGGCGCTGGGGGCCCTGGTGCCAAGGAGCAGAGGAACAAGGCTCCAGGGGGAGGGGCGTTGCCGGGACGCTCAGCACACTTGTCCCTGCGTCCGACACCTCCCGGCTCACAGCGCCCGTAAGAGGCCCCAGCAGTCCTGTCTGACCTTGACCCATCTCTGCCGGGAACCTGAGTCCTGCACGTGTCTGCTCGGGCCCGCAAGGACACCAGGGGGCCCCGCGGCCACACGGGCACAGACTCCTCTTGAGGTGGATAAATATTTTAAAACAAGGGTTTTGAGAACACTCATTCTTCAAGGAGGGCTTTCATGTGCTGAGCTGGCCATCGGAAGCACAGCGGTTGCTATGAAAATAGGCCATTTTGACCCAGCCAACTAAGCATGAGAGGAAGGAGGTTTTGATTCTGTTCCACAAGGGTCCTGGTGCCAACAGCTCCCAGCAGCACCCACGGCCTCGCAGGGACCCACAGCATCCTCTCTGCGGGCCCTGCTTGGGCCACCATCACCGCCTGAGCCCCGGGGTCATGGGCCACTTTCCTTATTACCGTCTCAGCACTAAAGCCCAGGGGCCCAGACAGAGCTCTGTTCCCCACGGGGTCCTCAGCCACGTTCCCAGGTGGGGTGTTTCTCGTCTGAGGTCTTCCCCAGGAGACCACCATCCCCAGGAAAACGCAAGGAGCTCCTTTCTGGAAGCGGGGTCGACGCTCGGACAGCCCTGTGTCCAGGGAGACTTATTACTGTCCCTGTACCACCCGGACACAGGGGGCCTGGCCCTGTCGCCCTCAGCCTGCACCGTCGGTCCCGCTGGTGGCCAGGAGGGGAAGGCTTCGGGCAGACGAGGGTAGGGAGGAGAGGGGCAGCGGCCCCCCAAATACCCAGCGAAGCAGCAGAGAAAGTCAAAAGCTGCCTCTTGGGCAGGAACCACCAGACCCGAAGCAAGAAGGCCAGTAACGTCTGAACACTTTTTCCCCACAATAAAGCCATTAGCGCTTCGTGCACGCCTGGCCCAGCTTTCTTTTCCACACGAGAATGGGACGCCCTGGCACCGACCACTGTCAGGGTTCAGCACCCGGGTCAGCACCCACCCCCATGGGGCCGAGGCCCCTCCCGACAAGCCATGGATGCAGCACGCAGGGTTCCCTCCGATTCCAGGTGCAGACCGCACTGCTCCCACAGGCTGGGGCTTTTCTTAAAACAGACAAAGCTGCCTCCAGCGAGGAAGGCAAGGCAGAGTAAAAATAGACGGCTGAGTCGTGAGTCACCACCGTGGCTACCAGGAAGGATGCGGGAGCCCGGGGGTGGACACTCCCCAAGGCCTGGGGGGCAGCCCGGCTCACGGCCCCTGCCCCCGCCTCCTGCCCCCCGTGGTCCAAGACAGCGTAGCAGCTGCGTCCGGGGGGCAGGCCCGGAATCCAGGCCAGCCCACCTCCCCTGGCCACCTAGGCCCTCAGAGCATTCTTGGCCTCGAGAGAACCCACCCCAAAGCGGGGATCACGTGGGAAGGGTGGTCACAAACCACATGTCACGTGTCATGGACATTCATGCCCAAGGTGACTGAGCTGACCCAGAAAACCCGTCAGAGAAAATCACCCAACGCTTCCGAGGCCCGCAGACCTGTGTGGCCACAGAGTGGTTCCCGTCTGGCCACACACCCGGGCCCAGGCCTACCCCACCGCCTGGGGCGCCCACCTTGCCTCCTGGGGCGCCCGGCCAGCCTCCCGGGGCACCCACCCTGCCTCCTGGGGCGCCCACCTTGCCTACCGAGGCGCCCACCCCGCCTCCCAGGGCACCCGGCCAGCCTCCCGGGTCACCCACCCCGCCTCCTGGGACGCCCGGCCAGCCTCCCAGGACACACACTCTGCCTCCCAGGGCGCCCACCTTGCCTACCGGGGCGCCCACCCTGCCTGCCGGGGTGCCCGGCCAGCCTCCCAGGGTGCCCACTCCACCTCCTGGGGTGCCCAGCCAGCCCTCCTGTGATGGACACAGGCACACGCAGGGGCCTGGTCAGCAGACTGGCGCCTCACAGACATGCCGAGGCCCTGACCTGCTCATCACCACTCGTCCACCCCGCTGAAGGTCTGCGGGAACCGAGACACAGGGGCCAGGAGCAGGCCGTCCTTGGGGCCCCACGGTCAACATCATGTTTACTTCTCAGAGCAACAGGGTGTGGGGCGGGCATTCCTGAGCATCTCTGAGGGACCCAGGACGAGAAGGATTCGGTTCTCCGCTGCCCGCCCCACTTAGCAGGAGGCCCTGTGACCAGGGGCTTCCTTGGGCCCTGAGGATGTTCGGAGACCCCTGGACGAGAAGGTGAAGGGCGAAGAACGGAATCGTGTGCGCTCTGGCCGGCACACCAGGTTCCCGAGAAGCGGGGAGGGCACCCTCAGGCCGCTCCTGGGCACCGGGCGACCGCCAAGCAGTGCATGCACCGCCCACCAGAGGGGGAGGACCCATCAGGCAGCCCCATCCCCTCCACTGTCCTGCCCCGGGAGGCACGGGCAGGCCCCTGGACGGGGGACAGGCCTCCTCTGAGCCCGAGCACCCCTCCCGCAGCCCCCGGGCCCTGGCTCTGCCCCTTGTCGGGGTGGGGGCCATCTTCCCGGCAACCCCCACACCAAGGCCAGCGCATCCGTCCATCTGAGACACTCCTGCACCCAAGGGGCCCGGCCCACCTGCACCCTCAGGCCCTTCTCCCGGAAGCCCCTGCAGGCCCCTCGGAGCACTCATTGCCCACTCTGGGCCTCAGTGTCCACCCATGGCCCCCAGCCCGTCTGGTGGGGGTGGGGCACCCAGAGCCCCGTGCCTTCCCCCACTGCGCCTCTCCCGCCAGCCTGGCGCCCAGCCGGAAGGCAGGGGCATGCCCTCACCCCGTCCCTCTGAGAGACAGACACGCCAGGATGTGGCAGCTGCCAGGAGGCAGAGTGCAGGCCTCTGGGGGCCCAGGTTCCGGAATAGTCTGCGCCTGGGGTCCGGGGGCGGGAGGCCGCATGGCTGGCTGGGGACCAGCAGGTGGCCGAGGCCACACTGCCCACCCAGGGCCTCGGGGACCCTTGCAGAGGCCCCCCTCTTTATCCTGGCTCCCATCCCATTCCAGAGTCTGAAGCGCGTTCCAGCGCCTGACAGCAGCGTCTCCAGAGCCCCGGAACTGTCATGAATTAGTGATTAAGCCGACAGTTGGATCAATACAGTGTCTCCACCGCTGGGCCCAGCTCCTCGGGGCCACAGGGAGGTCGCCTGGGGCGGACAGGCTCTCCACTTGTCGAGACTGGGCAGCGGTGCCACCCCCGGGCCACCCAGGGGGTCCTGCAGCCCAAGGCCCATCTCTGGCTGCCTCCATCAGCTGGGTTCACCCGGTGCCAGTAGGACAGGACTCCGGGCCCCCTCACCAGCCATGAAAGCTGCCCAGGGCCCGCAGACCAGACGTGCAGACAGACGGGAGAGCACCAAGGCCCCGGGTTCTGGGAGAGGCGCCCTGGCTTAGCTGGGGGTGGGGGCAGGGGAGGGGAGGAGGAGCCCAAACAGAACCCCGAGCCCCAAGGCAGGTCTGCCCAGCACAGAACTCCAACCCTGTCCTGACACGACCCCGCCCCGCCTTCTGGGCACCCCGCCCTCCTCAGCACGGTGGGAGACCCCAGCACACGTGAGTGGATTCTGGGGAGTGTGCCTCCTGCGTGCTGAGGGCCAATTCTGGCAGTACAGCACTGGGTCCTCTAGGAAGAGAATCTGGGCCAGGGCGCAGACCGCTGGGAGAGGGTCAGAGCCAGGCACCATGGGAACAGGCAGCCCCCCAGGCCTGCATCCGCACCAGCCCAGCCCCAACCCCTGAGAGCGGGCCTGGCGGGACATGTGATCAGAGCAGGACCTGCACCCCGGGCGGCACAGCAGGCCCTGGGCTGCGTGCAGGGAGCCGGCCCCTGGACGGAAAAGGAGACGGTCCTGACGGCTGGGGACACGGGAAGGGCCTGGCAAGAGATTGAGGCCCGCACGTGGCGAGATGCCGGTCTCGGCTCAGGGGCTGGAAAACGCTCATCTGCCCTCATCTTTCCATCTGCAGCCTCGGGCTCCCGGCCGAGGCCCTGCCGCCTTCCCCACGGAGGACAGGTGGACCGAGGGCTGGAACTGAAACGAGGGGCAGCGAGGCCCCAGGTGCCTCCGAGCAGCAGTGCCGGGAACACGGACACAGGCCTATGGCTCTGCCGCGGGGCTCACCGCCCAGCCTCTGTCCTCCAGGTCCACGTGCCAGAATGGGCTTCCTTCTTGGGGCCGAGGGATACTCCAGGGCATGGAGAGCCCACGGCCTATCTCTGCACCCGGGGGACACCAGGCTGCCTCCACGTCTCCTCGACGTGGACAAGGGCTGCAGGGTCCTCTCTGAGGCCTGCTCTCAGCCCTCTGGATGAACACTCGGAAGTGGAACTGCTGGATTGAACGGCGATTCAGTCTTTTTTAGGAACCGTTACACTGTCCCCCGGGCTTCCTGGGTGGCTCAGCGGTGAAGAATCTGCCTGCGATGCAGAAGGCACAGAAGATGCCACGGGATTGATCCCTGGATCAGGAAGATCCCCTGGAGGAGGGCATGGCAACCCACTCCAGTGTTCTTGCCTGGAGAATGCCATGGACAGAGGAGCCTGATGGGCTACAATCCAAGGGGTCACAAAGAGACGGACACGACTTAGCGACTGAGTGCGCGCGTGCGCACACACACACACACACACACACACACACACCGTCCCCCACACCCTCACCAGCACTTACTCTTTTCTGGATTTTCGGAGCCGGGGCGCTCCAGGGGATCCATGAGCAATCGAGTGCCCAGGGTGCCAGGGTGGGGGTGCCACAGGCTGCCTGCCCAGGAAGGTGTGTATGTGCACATGTGTGTGTCTGCATTGTGTTTGCATGCTTATACACACATGCGTGTATGGTTGTGTGTGCAGAAACCCACCTGTGCCCTCAGCCACTCGAGCCCAGGTCCCCAAGGCCCCCATCCCAGGACCTCGGGCTGTGCCACTCATATAGCACTAAACTGCATCTCTGTGGGTGGGAGCCCAGCCTTACCCCACCTGGGTGCCTCCCCTGCAGCTCCCCAGATGCCCGGGCCAGCTGGTAGCACATGTGTTTCCCATCGGGGCTGGGATGTAACTGGCCTCCCGGGGGATGCACACAGGCCGCTCCTCAGTGTGGGGGGTCAGGCCAGCTGGGAGCGCAGTCCTGCACATGCTCTCCGTCGGGGCAGGGATGTAACCGGCCTCCCGGAGGACACACATGGGCCGCCCCTCAGTGGAGGTGTCGGGCTCACACCTGCCTGACCAGATCCCTCAGCACCGGGCAGCCGGTTAACCGTCGTCCCCACCCCACAGAGGCCGCGGAAGTTGCCATGGTTCCGCTTCTGGACGAGGTCGGGGCGCACGGTCACAAGGCTCAGAGCCAGGCACATCACCACACTTTCGAGTCTGATTCAGGGAGGAAGTGTGGGCAGGCCCTGGTGCCAGGAGGAGAAGGTTGCAGGTCGCGGCGGGGGCCCCTGACGAAGAGGCCCCCCAGCCCACACACCAGCAGGCCCCCACGCGCTGAGCTGGAGAGAGACACCCTGAAGGCCCACCTGAGAAGGAACGGCCAGCTGGGCTCAGGACAATGCAGGGGACAGGGCAGCTTCCGGGCGGGCAGAAACGCACCAAAAGCTGCAACTCATTCAGTTTAACACGGTAGAGTTTATGTGGAGTTCATCTCGGTTAACACATCGGTGTCATCGAACACGAGACTCGCGACGGCACAGGATCTGCGCAGGACAGGCCCGCGTTGCCTATTCAGGGCAATCGCCCTGGGGGGGTTGGGGCAGGACAGTCCTCAACCCCATTCTCTCTCCATGGAAGGATAAGTAAGTCACGTGTAGAGCTACAGCAGCTTGTCCTGACATTAGACGATACAAAATTCATAAAAACCCCAGCCTCATCCATCAAGTCTGCATTTTATTTATATCCAGCCTCGTTTCAGAAAAGGATTGGAGGCAGTGACCCATTTCCTTGGCCCAGCACTGCCGCCGGGCAGACACGGGAGCCGACCCTCCAGCAGCCCAGGCCGGCCCCTCCTCGGTCCAGCTGTCTGGGGACTCAGCTCCCATCACAGGTGCCGGGCCTGGCCCATTGGACAGAAGTGGGGCTTCTGGGCACAGAGCAGGGGTGGGACAGAAGGCTGGGGAGTGGACAGTCCCCACACACTGGAGCCCAAGGCTGCAGCCAGGACGTTGGAACCGAGATGGGGGACGAGCTGGTCAATGCAATGTGCCCCACGCCTGGCCTGCCCATCTCTCAGGCTATCTGCTCCTCACCGAAGGCCTCTGAGGTCAGAGCCCCCCGTCCAGCCTGCCGCCGACTGAGCCAGGGCCACGTGGGCCTGGGGTCCCGGCTGGCTCTGCGTCCTCCCCAGGCCTGCTGGCTGTCCCGCGCTGACAGCTCACACCCTCAGCGTCCACTCGGTGATGACCGCTAACGTCCACCTCGCTGAGGCCCCCTCTTCTCCAGGGCCATGCTCTTCCTCAAACATTTTCAATCAGTGTGTCGAGTTCTTTGGATTCGGTGAGTCTGATGCCAGTTTGGAGAAAGCTGGCATCCTTCCCATACTCATACCCTTCCCTTACTTAGGGCCACATTTCTCCACACAAACGCTGCACAGCTGTCGGACGACGTATTTACAAGCTTTTCTGAGGCATAACTGACACACAGCAAATGAAACCCTGAGATGCAAGACTGATCGGTGTGAACGCACATGTGCACACAGCCGGGAACTGCACCACAGGCAGGAGCAGCTGGTCACAGGTCCCCGTCAGGGCAGCAAGGTCCACCTCCGAGGGGGAGTGTGCTTGCCATACATTTATCCCCAGCATTCAGAACATGTGAAGAGCTCCCACAGATCAACAAGAAAAAGATGATAACAACAGAAAACGCACGAAAGTCTTGAATAGGCACCTCATGAAAGAGGATGTCCTAACGCCCAGCCCAACCAACAGGAAACGGAGCTCCATGCTTCAGCCAGCAGGGATGCAGAAACAAACCGCGGTGGGGCTCCACCCACCCACCAGAGCCTGAAACTACAAGAGGCCGCCAAAACAGAGGCTGGCCAGGCTGTGCCCAGCACCGCTGGCGGCGCTGCGACTGCACGATACTCCAAAACCGTTGGTCAGTAGCTGGAAAAGTTGAGTGGATAAGATTCTACAGCCCCCAAACCAAAATCAATTGAGTTTTTTAAGAAAGAAACCAACACAACACTGTAAAGCAATTACCCTCCAATTAAAAATTTAAAAAATTAAATAAAAAGATCCTACGGCCCAGCCAATCGTCACCCAGAAACGCACACCTCTGTTCACCAATACACATGCACAAGGAATCCAGAAGAGTCACAGACTGGAGAGTACCCAGATGCCCAACATCAGCAGAAAGGATCAACGACGCTGATCTTTTCGCACAAAGAGTTCCAGACAGAAGGG
This sequence comes from Bos taurus, assembly GCF_002263795.3. Classification (NCBI taxonomy): domain Eukaryota; kingdom Metazoa; phylum Chordata; class Mammalia; order Artiodactyla; family Bovidae; genus Bos; species Bos taurus. The sequence continues at coordinate 51,899,250 of NC_037353.1, forward strand.
AAAGAACGGACTGCGGCAGCAGCCAGCACCTCAGCCGGGCCTCACAGGGGCGCCTGCTGAGAGAAAGCAGCCAGACACGGGCTAGCACGAGCTTTACAGGAGCTTCTCGTTTGTCTTTTAATTTATCTATTTTTAGTCGTAGGATAATTGTTTTACAATATTGTGTTGGCTCCTGCCATACATAAGCGTGAATCAGCCATAGGTATACATATGTCCCCTCCCTCTTGAACCTCCCTCCCACCTTTTCTGTTTTAGAAACATACGTATGTTCCAGTTACTAGATGCAGAATCTACAAGTGTCTGTTGTGTTCACCATAATTGTGATCTTTGATTCCCTTGCCAACTTGTGTCTCCTTGACCTAAAAATGATAGAAATATCCTGAAATCTCCCACTGCAACGTTGGGCTTATCGATTCTTCTCAGCAGGTCCTTCATATATTTGGGGGCTACTTTGTCAAGGACACACAAGTTTAAAAGCAAAATACATCAGATGTTTAGGAGGCAGCTGATGGATGCAAGAGGGAAATTCATAGCTCTAAGTGCGTGTGTGGTAAGTCACTTAGTCGTCTCCAACTCTGCAATCCCATGGACGGCAGCCCACCAGGATCCTCTGTCCATGGGATTCTCCAGGCAAGAACACTGGAATGGGTTGCCATTTACTCCTCCAGGAGAAGCTCTAAGTTCTTAAATCAGAAAACAGGGCATCTGTGACTGATTCATGTTGATGTATGGCAGAAACCAATGCAATACTGAAAAGCAATTATCCTTCAATCAAAAATAAATAAATTTAAAACAAAACAAGAAGACAACAAAATAAGAAGAAAGGATATAAAAAATAAAGGAAAAAACTAGTAAAGAATGGAGATGAGTTAAATAGAGACAAACAATTCAGGAACTGCAACAGAGCCAAGAGATGCTGGAGATGAGTTAAATGGAGACAAACAATTCAGGAACTGCAACAAAGCCAAGAGCTGCTTTTATAAGGTTCATAAACCCATGAAACCTCTGGAAGAGTAAATCTTTTAAAAAGAGAGAAAACACAAATATTAAAGATTTTAGAAAGAGGATGTCATTATAGATCCTACAGGCATTTAAAAGATAGTATACAAAGATCATGAACAACTTTATGTCATCAAGTTACACCATGTAGATGAAATGAGAAAATTTCTTGAAATACATAATTTACCAGACTAACACAAAAATAAATACAATCTGAACAGCCTTATATCTGTTTTTTAAAATAATACATTCACAGTTGAAAATTATCATATGAAAAGAAGAACTCCAGCCCAGTGACTTTAGCAGTGAAGTCCACCAAATTTTTAGGAAAGAAATAACATACCACAATCTTACACAACCTAATTCAGAAAACAGAGAAAATGAGCACTTCTTAACTCTTTCCATGAGACCAGTATTTTTCTGATATCAAAACCTGATAAAGACATTACAAGAAAAGAAAATTAAAGACCAATATTCTTCATGAGCATAGATATAAAATTCCTTAATAAAACAACAGCAAGTTAGCAGCAATATAGAAAAACAGAAGCTACCACGACTGAGGTTTATGCCAGGAATGCAAGGTTGGTTTGACTTTGAAAATCCATTGCTTTGAGTCACACTGCACTAAGAGAATAGAGAAGGAAACATACGATCACCTCCACAGATGCAGAAAGTGCAGTTTCCTGTGAGTCAGTCATGGCTCAGTAAAGCTGTTAACATGCCTCATACAACAGCATTTGACACAGTCTACAGCCAGTCCTGATGAAGACACTCAGCAAGCTAGAACAGAGCAGAACTTCTCCACTGAGAGGACATCTGCAAAAGGTCAGCAGCTGAACCGCACAGAATGGCGACAAAGGGAACACCTTCCCCAGCTGGGGAGCAAGGCAAGGCTGGCCACTCCCCACTTCTCTCAACACGGTCCCGCCCCAGCCAGCAACATGAGGAGTTTAAGGGAAATTCGAAAGGAAGAAGTCAAGGTGTGTTGATTCACAGGTGACATAGCTGTCTACCGAACAAGTCTTAGGGAATCTACAAACCCCTTCTAGGGCTATAACAGTAAGTGAATTAAAAGAGGCCACAGGTGCAAGGTCTACAAAAAGGTATTAGATCCCTAACACATAGTAACGAACCACTGAGATCTTTTTAAATTGCACTAACAATAGCAGCAAAAGCATCAAATACACAGAAGTATATCTGAAGAAAAATGCGCAGCACTCACACATGCAACGCAATGAATCACTGTTGAGAGGAATTACAGGAGCTAAATCAGCGGACGGGGGCCCTTTGCCCCAGGGTGGGAGCGGTGAACAGTGTGATGGGATCCCTGCTCCCCAGGCTTACCCGTAGAATCAGTGCAATTTCAGTCCAAACCCTAGCAGGCTTTTAAAATAGAAACTAGTAGGCAAGTACTGAGATTTATCTGGAAATATAAATAATCTAGCAAAGCCAATATAGTTCGTTAAAAAAACAGCACGTTTAGAGGACTCACTGGATCTGGTTTGAAGACTGTGCAGCTCGTGTGAGGACAGACGGACAGGCTGCTCAGAAACAGCTGGCACCACCCGTGCCAACCGGCCTTTGACCAAAGCGCTAATGCAGGCCTAGGCGCAACATCTGCCTTTCAGCAAAGGGACCCAGAGCCGCCAAACCGCCATCAGGAAAAACACGGACTTTAATGTGCCTTGTGAAACGCCCCCAAATAATTCTAGATGCACTCCAGACGCAGATACAAACGTTCCGAGCACAAAACTTCTAGGAAAAAATATAGGATAATATTTGTGTGACCTAAAGACAGGCAAAGATTTCTCAGAGGTAATGCCCAAAACACCAACCATGAAAGAAAAAAAATGGATAACTTTGGCTTCGTTGAAATTTAAAATGTGTGCTCTTTAAAAGTCACCACGAGGCAAATGAAAAGTCAAACCTAGGAGATGTATTTGCAACACGTTTCCAGCCAAGGATGTGTAACCAGATTATATAAAGAACACTAGGAGACCACTAATAAAATGGCAAACACACAACTTAAAAGGAGGCGAAGACGTGGACAGATGTCCGCGTCCACGTCCTCCTCACAGAGGGGCGCGTACAAAAGTTCAACGAGCCAGGAAAGGACGCGCGACGTTGTTGGACACCAGGCGCCGTAAACTACCCCCAACAGGACAGCACCGCCTCCCACCGGGACAGCCAGTACGCACCGACATGGCAGGGGCCACCCGGACGTGGACAGCCAACCCCACACGCTCTGCTGGGAACGGAGCCCCGTGGGTCGTGTGGAAAACTCCCCACACGTCCTCACCAGGTAAAATGTGCGCTGGCTGAGCCACCACGCGATCCCGTTCCTCGATATCTGCCCAAAAGAAACCAAGCAGATGTCTGCATGGGGACGCTCTCTGCAACCTCATTCCTAACAGCCGCATCCTGGAAACGATCCAAGAGCCCACGTGCAGAAGACTGGATAAGGAAATCGAGCTATATCCGTACAATATAGAACAGCACTCAGCAATTTTCTTTTAAAAAAAGAACAAACTACCCATACAGAACAAGATGGATGAGTCCCTCAAATCCCACACTGAATGGAAGGAGCCAGATTCAGAAGCGCACGTCAGGTATGACTCTGATTATGTAAGTTCAAGGGCAGGCAAAACGAATCTGTTGTGACAGAAAGAGCACCCGCGTGTGCCTCGGGGGTGGCGGGGGGCCGCCTGGAGCAGAGCGGGGGTTGGGGGGAAAGGCCTCCGAACAGTGCAAAGGCTGAATCTGGACGGGGGGTGGTGGGTCTTGGTGACTCGGACACAAGGCTTGGACACACTTGTCAAAACCCATCGGCTGTGCCCTTCGGCTCTGCGCGTTTTCCTGTAATTAGAGCTCAGTGAAAACATACGAATACATATTATGAATATTTTGTAGAGGGGAGTTTTAGGTACCCAACCTACTATATTGTAGGAAAGAGTCCTTCACAGTCAGAGAACAGGTGACGGGATCAGAGAGGCTGAGTGGCTCGCCCACGGTCACAGGGCGCCAAGCAGGACAGGTCGGAGCCCAAGCCTCAGGACGAGGGGCTGGTCCACCGTGGGGCTGGGGGGTTGGCCCTGGGGGACAGGGGTACTGGGGGGAGCTCAGCCGGCAGGAAGGGGCTCCCAGAGCACAGACACCATGGGAGCATCACGTCACGTGAGCAGCCAGCCCGGGTCCCTGGGGGTGGGGAGGGGAGCCGGGGGCACAAGCCAAGAGCAGCTGCAGTTGCTATGTCTTCCACTCACCGATGCGCCCTGGCAGAGGGCAGCCACGGCAGGGGCTGGCGAATGCCCCCCATGCCTACTGCCTTGGGATCATCTCAGCTGGACGTCCGGCCCATGTGGGGGTGGGTTCGTTCTGAGACCGTTCCGTCAAGGCGACCAGGGCGACCCCAAAGCACAGCGCTCAGCCTCTGCACCTGCCCCACCCCCCAGGGCAGACCCTCCGCCCTCCCCACCCACGCCGTCCCGGAGCCTGTGCCCCAGAAGGTCACACAGTCGGGACCTTCCAGCCCAGCCCCAGGCTTCCTGACGCCCTTCCCCCACTGAGGCTTCTCTGGCTAGTGACACGCGTGTCTGGGCTCCGTTTGGACAGAGTGAGCCAGCTGGACCAGGGGCTCAACCCCCCTTTAGAAGCAGCGTGCTGGGGACAGGGACTGGTGTCCTTTTGGGGGTCCCTCGAAACCTGAACAAAATGGGAGAACTTGGCACACGCAGAACTCACTTTTATTCTGGAGCCCCGTGATGCACTCAGATCACACCTGTGTGTGCGTGCCCGTGGCTGCAGCTCCCCACATGTGTATCCCTGTGCGAAGACGTGCACTCAGGTGTGTGCCTGGTGTATGTGTCAGTGGGTGCATGAGCCCGAGTGTGTGTGGTGAGTGTGCACGAGTATGTGTGTGCCCGCGTGCCCGTGTGTAGTGAGTGTGCATGAGCACGTGTGCACCCGCGTGCCCGTGATGAATGTGAATGAGCATGTGTGTGCCCGTGTGTGTGTGGTGAGTGTGCATGAGCACACGCATGCATGTGTGCCCGTGTGTGTGCGTGAGCTCGTGTGCACCCGTGTGCCCATGTGTAGTGTGCATGAGCACGTGTGCACCCGCGTGCCCGTGTGTGGTGAGTGTGCATGAGCACACGTGTGCATGTGTGCCCATGTGTGAGTGTGCACGAGCACGTGTGCACCCACGTGCCCGTGTGTGGTGAGTGTGCATGAGCACGTGTGTGCCCATGTGTGTGTGTGGTGTGCATGAGCACACGTGTGCGTGTGTGCCCATGTGTGTGTGTGCGTGAGCACGTGTGCACCTGTGTGCACATGTGTGCCCGCGTGTGTCTGGTGAGTGTACATGCACAGTGGCTGGATGGAGCGCCAGCCCCAGGGCTGACAGCCACGTCCTGCCTGGAACTGCTTCACTGGGATCCCGCAGGGGCTGAGCTGTGGGAAGACCCCACTGAGCCCCGGGGCGGGAGTGTGGGGAGAAGCCTGTGGAGGTGAGCATGGGGCCTTGCAGCCGTTTATCACCGCCTGCCCTGCTGAGAGCCGCGCCCGCCCCCGCCTCCTGCCTGCCTACCCGGCCCCTGGCTGGCTGAAGGACTGGCTCATCCCCAGAGGCTCAGAGGCCGCTCCTGGAGCTGACAGCCGTGCGTCTGGCTCTGGCTCCCGAGTGTCGGCTCACAGATCAGAGCTGCCAGCCTCGGGGCTGCCCATCCACCTGGGAGCACCTGGCCTCGCCAAACGGGGGGAGGGGCACTCACCATCAGTTAACAGTATCCCACGGGTCACCTGACCCTCACCGAGAATCAGTTCGAACAGCTCTCAAACACACTGGTGTGGTCTGGTGGTGCTTTTCTGGGTCCGATCCCTGGGTCGGGAAGATCCCCTGGAGAAGGGAATGGCTGCCCACTCCAGTATCCTGGCCTGGAGAATTCCAGGGACTGTACGGTCCATGGGGTCGCAAAGAGCTGGACACAACTGAGCGACTTCCACTTTCACTTTCTGTGTTCATTAAAGGGCCTCACCCAGAGGGCAGCCTCCCATCAGCAGAGGAAGCGGTTTGCCCCCGAGCTTCTGGTGGATCCAGGTTGGGGCGACAGTGGTACCCCTGACGGGACTCAGTGAGAAGCCTCCTCTGCAGCACCAGCCGGGCCCTCTGCCCCGAAGGGCGGCTTGTGAGTGAGCGAGCGAGTGTGCGAGAGAGTCAACGAGTGAGGCAGTGAGTGAGAGAGTGAGTGACAAGTGAGGGAGTGAAACACGAACCTCAAGCTGCCGCCCCCCCAACCCCGGCCAGCAAGGCTCTTCCCTCCCAGGTGGATTCCCTGACCAGCCACTGGGCTTCGGGGACTTATTTAAGATCTGTGGGATTCTGGGGCCACAAAGGGGATCCCACCGTTTGTAAGATGAAGCATTTAGGCTGGAGTCCAGGAGCAGGCTGCACGGGTCTGCAACCCCGAGGGGCCTTCGCATAGGATGGGGCAGGAGTGGTCAGGGCACTCGGGCAGAGCAGAGCAGAGCTCCCCAGGCCACCGGAGCAGGGCAGACGCAGGAGGCGGCTTCTGCCTGTGGGTTAAGACCCCACGGGCCCAGAGCTGGGTCCCCCAGGACAGTTGGTCCATGGCTGGGTGTGGTCACCTGGGGATGTGACGCTGACCAGGCTGGGACTCAATGGCAGGATGCCCCTAGGGGCAGGGGGCCTGGTGCGCCAGGCGGGGGCCCTGCATGCCTGGGGCCAGCTGATAGCCCAGGGCAGGCTCACCTCACCGGGCAGCTGGCGTCTCAGTCAAGCGCCGGTCCCATGCTGCGTTTGGATAAATAGAAGCCACGCAGCATTGTTCGGGAAAGTTGCTATTTTAAATTCCACCTCACAGTAAGTGCACGGTTTTATTTCAGTCCTTTTCTTAAAAAGAGATTTGCATACGCTCTGGATGGAAGCGGATATTTAAGATGAATAATCTGCACGGCTGCTTATTTTACAGACGAAAGGTGGCAAAGCATTTACCAGCCTGTGGGGCCACCCGAGGGACACTCACCCGAGGCAGGGGACCTTGTGGGGCCTGGCTATGAAGTGTCCCCTGCCCCTCGCCCAAATGAGCCCCCCCAGGCCTCGGGCCCCATCCCCGGCCTGCCAGCACGGGCCTGTCTGCAAAACAAACCTGGGCAAATGCAGCCCAAGTGCTGGGCCAGGCAGGAAGGCTGGCAGACACCCCGGGGCAGAGCCTGGTGGGCACACGGGTCCTCCAGCTCCAGGGCCACTGCTGGCCAGGCCCGGGGCTGAGTCTCCTGCCCTGCCCTCCTCCGAGGGCATCCCAGCTGAGGAGCGGCAGCTGCAGCGGGAGGAGGCAAACCGGAGGGGACCCTGGAGGTCAGTGAGTCCCGGGCCCAGCCCTGAGGACACACGCAGAGTCCTGACAGGGGGTCACGGCTCCTGGGGCCAAGGACGGCACGACCGTTCACACCTTGAAGCCTCCGGGGGCACCGAGGGGGCCCAGCCCAGTGGACGTTGTCCTGGGTGCGGCCCCATGCCTGCCCAGCAGCCTTCGAGGGGCAGGGAGGTCCAGGCCTGCATGCCCACCATGCAGGGCCAGCCCCCACGGAGCCCACGGGGAAGGGGGCGAGTGTTGGGCCATGAGCAGTCCACCCCCTGGGGCTGGTCACTGCCTGCCATGGTCTTGGAGCAGAGTCTAGACTGCGTGCCAGGAGAAAGCAATGCAAAGCAGCCGCTTGGTCGGGACCTGAGCACGGGGGCGCCGACGGCCTGGGCGCCCCCAGAAGCAGCCAAGTCTGGACTCCTTGCACTCCCGGCTCCTGGGCCCACGTCCCCAACAACGTTACGTCCTGGCCACTGCACACTCGGTGCCCACGTGGCCACACGTGCCTCACCACACCCAGGACTCTAGGTCAGATGGACCTCCTGTGCCTTCTCCGGGGTCAGAACACCCTCCGACCACCCCTCCCCGTACAGACACGTCAGCCCCCAACCAGAATCTCCTGGGTCCTGTTTGGTCCCTGCCTTCCTGCCCCGCAGCTCTGCGAGAAGCAAAGATGCTCTAACTCTGGTGGGGAGAGGGGAGCCGACAGGGAACTCCAGGCCCTGGTCTCCCCGGGGCTGCGGGCTCTCTGCGGATGGGCGTCAGTGAAGACAGAGCCAAGGGCACAGCAGGGACTCATGAGGAGCCGACCGGAGCGGACATAGCAGCCCGCCCCAGGCCTCATCCCATCTCACCCAGACCTTCACCCCAGGTTCTGCAAACCAGGTTTTCGGTCACCAACTTCTCCAGCGCACAGAAAATTAGAAGGTGGATGTGCAATTAGAGAACAGCATAAATTCAGCAGCAAAATACGTTCAGGAAAGATGCAGGAAGGTGATTTTTATACAGTCACGAGACACCCGGAGCTGAGGGGGTTGGGATTGGCTTCGGTGCCCAGGGTCCTGCAGACGTGCGCCTCCCCCGCCTGCCCAACCCGGGGTGGGGTCAGCGCCCTCCCCTGAACTGCTGCCCAGGAGTTGAAATGGGATCTGGTGCGCCGTCCAAGAATCACAGGAAGACACACGCCGCACATACAAAGACGCACAGGTCTGCTCCGGGGCTGGCTTCCCGGATGACCGGCGTGGTTCAGGAGCCCCCACGGCACAGAGCAGCTGCCCCCAGGTCCCGGGCCACAGCCACGCCGCGAACACCCACGCCGCCAGCCCCCTCCCACCTTCCCAGCTCAAGAGGCTGGATTATCATCCTGGAAAAGGGGTGGGTCTATTTTTGGCTAAACTGGATAGAATTAAGGAAAGATATTATTTTGAGATGGAACATGAGACTTCTGTTCTCTTTTATGCTCCAAAAATAAGAGTCAGAGAAGGGAGCTGAGCTGGGAGTCCACATCCTCGGGGGCGCTCAGGTCTGCGGTTTCCAGGACGAGAACCCACCTCGCTCCCAGAGGCAGGCATGGCGACCGCCACAGAGCTGGAGGCCAGCTCCACGCCATGCCCAGGCAGGGAGGCGGCAGGCTGGGGGTGCTGGGCAGCTCCCGGGCCTCTAACCTACAGGAAGGCGGGCAGCCTGCCTCTCCTGCGACCCTGCGGGTGTCATCGTGTGAGGAGACCGCGGGCCTGTAGAGTGGCCTCCGCTGGATGGAGGGCTGAGAGCCTGGGTTACCTGCTGGCCTGTGGCCCTCGGACTCTGACGCGTGCGCACACACACACACACACACAGTAAACCCATGGAAGGGTTCTAGGACAAAGTGGGTGAGTTTGTTCATAATTCTGGAGCAAGAGAGGTCTTTCCGAAAAGGAAGCAAACCCCAGAAGCCACAGAGCAAAGACTTGTCAGATGGACAAATTTAATCATAGAAATCAGGAAACTTGTGTATAGAGAAAAAACACAAATTTTTAAAAAATCAAAATACTACAAAATCAGGAAAGGTATTTGTGATCAATATGACCAAACCAGGATTAATTTCCTTAAACAAACTGGTGCAAATGATTGAGTCAACCAGAGAACGTAGAGGCCCCGATGGGAAGGCACCACCCGGACACACGGGACGCACCCCCAGTGCCCATCATCACAACGCCCCCCACGTTCCACGGAGACACGCTGGACCTGCACCCAAGGCTGGGACTGTGGGGAGGCTGGTTCACCCTGAGCCTTACGGGGGGCCCTGTGAGCACCCAGCCCTTCCAGGGTCAGGAGCACTCGCTGCTGCTGTGACGTCCACACAGATGAACTCGCGGAAATGCATCTCCACCTGCAAAACTGGGTCAACCCCAGACCACCCAGCTGTCCAGGAGGGGCGCTGGGGATACCCCTCGGACACCACGGGAAGGCAGGGTGTGGGGGAGACGGTAAAACCAGACAGACACCATCAAGCTTCAGGAGAAGCACGGAATGAGTGCCCTGCACGTGCTGATCGGTTCACGTGAACCAGAACCTCCACGCCGGCAGCCCACGCGTAGAGCCCCTCACGCAAGTCTGACGCAGGCCCTCACGCTCCACCTTCTGTCCTCGGGCAATTTTAACGTCTGACCCTCCCACATGAATTATTTTTTTATGTCAATAAAAAAATGGACATGAAAGTCTGGGCTATTTTCTGCTTACGCTTCTCTGTTTATTTTTTAAGTGCCTTTTAAATGAGATATAAAAGTCGCCTCACTGTCCCTACTCATCTCACCAGACACCCTACCATCTGCCAGCTCACATCTTCAGGGGCCTGGACCCGTGATCTTGATGCTCAAGGTGAATGGCTTTTTTTTTTTTTTTTAAAGAATAAAATGGTCTCACACAGCCCAGGAATATGCTCCTGGGCACCGGTCTGGAAAGCACTGGAAACACCATCTTAGGAAATCAAAATCTTCCTCTGAGAAGATGACTCCCAGGACAGCATGACCTCTCCGAAGGGTTTGCCTCCACCCCACACCCGATCACACGGCTCCCACGGGCCACTGGCGAGGAAAGCAGTCCTCACAGGTGGGGGCCCTGCAGGCTGGGCTCGGGAGCCACGGGATCCCGGAGCGTCACCTGGGGCTCCCCTGCACGTGGCCATCCCGGCCCAGCCGAGGAGGGGGTGCGGGAAGGGAGGGCGCCCATCCCCCGAGCCGCGGAGGGGCCGTGCCCTGAGCCCATGCCGCCCGCCGGGCACACACGGCACCCCGCAACCCGGCCTCGGGGCGCCTGCAACTGCTGCACCGGGAGGGCTCCGCAGAACCACCCACCCCGCTGCCGAGAAAAGCGGACTCGTGCCACCCCCGTCCGGCCACGCGGCCCCCGCCCGGCGGAGCCCCGGCACCAGCTGGGACCGCAAAGGCCCCCGTGTTACCTTCTGCAGGCGTCAGGATACGCCGCCCCCAAGCAGAGTCCATGCCGTGTGAGCCAGCTCCGCGGCAAAGGCGCCTGAGAACCCGAGCTGCTTATTTAGCGGAGGGCCACGGGCTCGCGGTGGGGAGAACAGCTCCTGTCCTGGGGGCGCTCTGAAGCCCCCCCTCGAGAGAAACAAAGTCAGAGACTATCAGGCAGAAGCAGCCAAGGGTGCCGTGATCGCTAGCGACCTGTGATGAGACCAGGGGCCACCGGTGAGCTTTGACCACCGGCTGCCGGTCGGGATGGAGCTGAGCCGGCGGGAGGGGCATGGCTGCCCCTGCCTGTCCCCGGGGAAGACGCAGCGTCCCTGTAGAGGGCAGGGGACCAGTAAGGGACCACGTGGCGGGTCCCCTTGCAGGCCCGGAGCTGCCTGCGAGGCTGAGGCTGAGGCGCTGGCCCTGCCCTGGGTCCTCCAGGTCCAGGTGCCCACGTCCTCTGCCCCCACCGGGGCCACTGCCCATGCGACACCTCGCCGAGCGGCAAACCGGGTGCTGGCGCCCAGGGGAAAGGAGGGTGAGCCACGCGGTGGGGGGGGCGGGCTGGGCCGGACCAGGAGCCCGTGGAGCCACCAGGCCTGGGGCCCAGGCCAGCACCCGCTGGGCTCAGCATCTGCTGGCCGCCCGCAGGGCCCACCCTTCTCCACTGACCGCGCAGCTCCAGGCCCCGGCAGCACAGGCCGTGGGTGACGAGGTCGCTGGAGCAGGACGTGTCACTGGTGCCCAGCTTCCGGGATCCTGGCAGGCCTTCCTGGCTGGTGACCCCGCAGCCCGGACACCCTTCCCCACGGCCTGAAATGGGCAGCAATGTCCACTGAAGGGCAGGGGGCCATCGCACAGGGGCAGGGGGGCGGGAGCGCCTGGCACGTGCTGGACAGGGTCCAGCTGCCAGAAGGAGCTGCCCATACCGCTCAGGTCCAGAGGGAGCAGCCTGCCACCTGGCCGGGGGCACAGCTCTACTCACCCAGCCAGAGAAGCCTGGACAGGGATTCTCCAGCAGGCCCCACCCCACCCCGCTCCCCACAGGAGCCGAGGGTGCAGGCCCCTCCCCACGCGGAGCCAGCGGCAACGACCAGAGGCCAGCAGGCTGCAGGCAGGCCCTTCCCTGTCTCAGATTCTCCAAATTCGGAGACATGCTGTTGAGGACTTTTGGGCACCTGCAGCCTCCAGCCCCCGCTGCCCATGGAGGGGAGGCACCTCACAAACCCAGCGATACAGTGTTGAAGAGGCGACCTGGACCAAACGAGGCCCGAGACCACTCAGCCCGGCCGCGGGGGCCCCCTCACTCGCTGCACCAGGAGGGGGACAGACGGACCAGGACGGGGGGCTGGCAGGGCAGGCGCTGGGCCCTGCCACCCGTGCAGACCCTGAGACCACCCAGGCCTCTCCCATCCAGGCCAACAGCCCAAGCAAGGGCTGCAGCCCTGAGCCGTCCCTCCCCAAGACCAGGGGAACGTTCTCAGGCAACAGTGCCCCTCCCCTCAAGCAGCTTCTGTTCTAACAGGAGATGGCGAGCTCTGCGAAGTTGCTCAGACGCGTCCAACTCTGTGCAACCCTATGGACTGGCTCCCGCCAGGCTCCTCTGTCCATGGGATTCTCCAGGCAAGAAGACTGGAGTGGGTTGTCATGCCCTCCTCCAGGGGATCTTTCTGACCCAGGCATCAAACCCACATCTCCTTCATCGGCAGGAGCACCACCAGAGAAGCCCATAACCCAGGAGATCGATGATAAACAATTAATTGATGGGGATAGCAAATAGAAAAGTAGTGAAATGGCAAGATTTTAGGCTTAAATATATCGACAATTACATTCAAGTAAATGGATGAACATTCCTTCTAAAAAGCAGGCATCTCCAGACTGGATTTAAAAAGCCAGAGTCAACCAAGTGCTATTTATAAAGAAACTGCTTCCTCCTTAAAGGTACAGAGGCAAGAGGTTAAGGGAGGAAACGGCTGCTCACAGACGAACCAAAGAACCAGGCGGCCACATTAACATCAAGGTAGACTTGGAGCCAAGGAGCATCATCAGACGTGTCATAGGACAAAGGTTCAAGTCATCCAAAGAGACACAGCAGCACCAAACACGTACGCAGCCTAAGCCAGACACACACACGGAGCAAAACCAGCAGAAGGGACGGAAGACACAGACCAGCCAGAGGACTGGAGGCTTCTCGTTCCTCGTGGCGACTGACAGACAGAAAGGGGGAGAAACCGTAAAACGCTGACGTGAGGTGTAAAGGAGAGGCATCACTACAGCCTCTGAAGGAAAACAAGTACTTTACGCAAGGGGCGATTTCCACCCCTTGAAAGCGAGCACGAGGAGGAGCGGGAAGTCCGAATACACCCTAGCTATCAAAGAAATCGAATTTGTCCTTAAAGCTTCCCCACAAAGAAAGCTCCAGGCTCAGCGGCTTCGCCGGTGACCTTTAGCAAAGGTTTAACGGAGAAGTGACACCAAGGTCGCACAGACTTTACAGGAAACGGAGGAGGAGGGAATACCTCCAACCCACCTTATGAGGCTGGCGTGAACCTGCCAGAGACACCACAAGGAGGGAGACTCCCGGCCAATATTCCCCGTGAGTATAATGAAAATCATACGCCGCAGGGGCGCTCGGTCCATCAGTCGTGGCCGACTCTCTGCGACCCCACGGACTGTAGCCCCCAGGCTCCTCTGTCCACAGGATTCTCCAGGCAAGAATACTGGAAGGGGTTGGCATTTCCAACTCCAGGGGATCTTCTCGACCCACGAATTGAACCTGAGTCTCCTGCAGCTCCTGCCCCCACATTGGCAGGCGGATTTATTTTTTTACCACTGAGCCGCTCGCCTCGCCTCAAAATACCAGCAAATTGAATTCAGCAATATCTAAACACAAACCTAATAACGTGAGACTGATTCTTGTTCAAAAGTCACTCAGTGCAATTTACCTCGTTGGCAGAATAAAGGAGTTATCTCCACAGATACAAAAGGCATTTTGCAAAATCCAACAACCATTAATGACTTTAAAACAAAAACTCATCAGAGTACGAAGAGAGGGAAACTTCCTTGGTCTGATAAGCGGTCTTTGAAAAAGCTCAGCTGACATTGTACTTAACAGTGAAATAGTGGACGCTCTCCCTCTAAGATCACGAAAAAGACAAGGAAGCCAGCTCCCGGCTCCTCTAATCGACATTGTGCTAGATGTCTAGACAGTGTGAAAAGGCATGAAGTTGGTAAATCTGTCTTTGTTCACAAGCAACATAGAAAACCCTATGAAATCTACAGACAAGATATCAGAGTAGGTATGCTGCACAGGGCGATGGGATACAGTCAGGATGCAACAATTTATTTTTAGAAAACACAAAATATGCCTGCAACCCCTGCACGGTGAAAACTATGAAGCCATGCTGACAGAAATTAAAGACCAGAATAAATGCGTGAAGTGCCACGTTCCTGGACTGGAAAACGCTAAATGTTAAGAAGTCTGTCCTTTTTTAAGTGATCAAGTTTCATGGAATCCCAACCAAAATCTTAGCTTACTTTAGGAGCTGATAAACTGATTCTAAAATTTACAGAGGAAGGCAAAGAATCTAGCATAGTCAAAACAATCTGGAAAAAGAACAAAGTTGGAGGGCAAACACATCTGCTTTCAGTCACGTTGTAAAGCTACAATAATCAGCACGCTGTGGCATCGGCGTAAAGACAGACAAAGAGATCAACGGAGCAGAACAGAGCCAGGAAGAGGCCCATGAGTTCAAGTTCCAGAAAGATGCCAGGGAGCATTCCTGGGGAAAGGATGATCATCTCAGCAAGCGGTGCTGGATCACACAGACATCAGACCGCAGAGGAGGAGGAGGGGAGAGAAGGAAGGAGAGGAAGGCGGAGGGAGGAAGGCAGGAGAAGGAGCAGAGAGGCCGAGCCCTGGCCCTGGCGTCTGAGCAACATAAACACCAACCTGAAGTGGAGCGTGAACAATGGAATCACTACAGCAGAGTAAAAGTATTTCCACGTCCATCCTGTAAATTTGAAAGTGATCACATTAAAGAACTGAGGTTACCAGAGACCACTGTATGAACTGGAACTCCGTTTCCCTTTTAAGACCTCAGTGGAAAAGGTGAGAATCTGGAATGAGTTTCCTTTGGGAAAGACTGGTGGGAAAATACGGAAAACCCTGGCCATTGTCGAAGAGCACTGGAGTCAAAAGCAATGGAATTAAGCTCTAGTAGAGACAAGCTCGTTTCCACTCCAAGAGTCTGGTAGGTTTCAGTATGAGTGGTGAGTTTCTCTTTTTGTGTCTTTGATCTGGTTTCGTTCCTGTAATTCAGCCACCCGATTTTGTGATGGGGGAATGATATGTGTTTTTTGTACAAAAGAAAAAAATAACAGTAAAACCATAAAAGCTCTAGAAGAAAGGAAAAACAGTCTTTATGACCACGAGTTAGGTAACTATGCTCTAGACAGGACACAGAGGGAACAAACCCTAAAGGGAGGAATGAGAGAGAAGCTGGACTCCCCCAGATTAAAAGCGTCTCCTTTCCCAGAATGACCACTGAGGACAGAAGGGAATGACCTGAAACGCAGACTGGCTCCCCCTCCCAGCACAGGACCAGACTGGCCGCCAAGGACGCGGGGAGACCGGCTGAGACGCATGCACCCCGCACCTGAGGCCCAGGGCAGAGGCACCCCCCCACTCTGAGGTCGGTGCCCTGGGCAGGGGCACGTCGCTTGTGCACTGACAAGAAGAACGTGAGTGCCTTTGGGAGAGAAGATGCTGCTGATAAAAGAGTAATTAACAACCTCCTGAACCTTTCAATTAACAGGATCCGCACACGAGCGAACCTACGCTCTCCAGAGCATTGCTTCTTTTTTTTTTTTAAATTAAAACTACTTAAGTTTGTTCTGTAAAGGTTTCTTGAGATTCCATTGGACACACCCGCATGAGTCCAAGGCCAGGCCCACCCCGGCCCCAGGTGACCACCGTCCCCTCACCGTCTCAGCCCATGATGCTCAGTCCAAGGCTGCACCCCCAGGGCCTGAAGACGAGGGTCAGCCCAGGGAGAGGGCAGGCAGGACACGCCCCTGCCCTGGGAAGTGATCGACCCCCAGGTAAGCTGTGCTGAGCAAACCCAGCCCCCCCAGCCTGCGGCACAGCACCCCACGGCTCTGACCTCACCTGCCGCTCTGCACGGAGCCCCCAGCCTTGGAGCTGGCGGGCACCGCCCGAGTGGGCTCCAGGTCCACCTGTGTGCCCGAGATGGCCATTCCTCGGCTGCAGCCCCCGTGAGCCGGACGCCGGCAGTGGGGGGATCACGGGTCCCTGGCCCCTGCCGTCCCAGCAGAGAAGAGAGGCAGAGCCCGCACACGGATCAGGCATGGGCCTTGCCTCCCCCCCCAAACCCCGGGCCTCGCTCAACAGCCCAGGCTCCCCTGCAGCCGACCACGGGGTCCTTCCGAGGGAGAACCTCATGGGCCGCAACCACGTCTCAGCATCTTCAACAAGCAGGGAGATAGCTGCCAGGAGAGCTGCCCACCCCAGGGAGCCAGCCCCGTGGCACCTGCACCTCCACAGGGACAGGGGTCCACAGGGGGGGCCTGGGTCCACAGGGGGGACAGGGGTCCACAGGGGGGCCTGGGTCCACAGGGGGGACACGGGTCCACAGGGGGGACAGGGGTCCACAGGGGGGACAGGGAGTCCACGGGGAGGCCAGGGAGTCCACATGGAGGACGGGGGTCCACAGGGGGGACAGCCAGGACAGTGCCTGTGAGCCCGGCTACAGCGTGCACACCCCAGGCGCACACATTCCCACACACGCTGATGCTCACATGCACACACAGGTTAACCCCAGAACCCCAGGCTGTGCCCAGGTACCCTGCAAGTTCTCAGCCCTGGGGCCCCAAAGCAGGTGCTGGTGTTGGTGAGCCTGGCTGCTACCTCGGGATGGAGGGCGGGGAGGGGAGCTCGGGGCACGTGGGGCGGCAGGGACACGGGCAGTCAGTCTCTGGAAGGCAGAACCAAGGTGCCACGTGAGGGCCAGGCTGGGAGGGGGCGTGTCCAGTGTGGAGGGGCCACAGGGCACTTGGAAGGATGAAGTCAGTGAGGAGGGAGACTGCAGGGGTGCGGTGTGCACGTGTTACAGGACACACGTGTGACACACGAGACGGAGCCTGGGCAGAGAAGCCTGGAGTGTGGGAGGCAAGGTCCTCGCTGGAGGGATACTTGGGAGGCATGGCATACGGATGGTATTTGAATCTGTGAGACCGTCTGCGTGAGCAAAGCAGGAAAGGAAAGGAGGGGGCAGGAGCCCAGCGCTCCGGAGTCACCAGGGCGGCAGGAGGCGAGGCCGAGGCGCGCAGGGGCGTCCTGGGAGAGAAGGAAGCTGGGGGGTCCAGATGGAGACACGAGAACTGGGCGTCAGCCCTGCCCCCGTGCAGGAGGGCTTCACGAGGGCTTGGAGGCCGAGGGACAAATCCTGGTCTGCAGGTGAGGGGACAGGCGCCCACGCGGACCAGTGCCCTCAGGAGTTCTGCTGATAACGGGGAACAAACGAGCGGGGACAGGGCACCAAGGGAAGCTCTCCACACAGGAGCAGGAAGCAGGCTGTTTACTCTCCCCGAGATGCACAGAGACTGTCTTCTGGATGCCTGGCATCAATCTCCACCCTGGGGACACAAAAACGCCTGGTTCATGCTCAGCCATCCCTGGGAGCCTGTGCCATCGCGTGCCAACAGTTATGAAACGTGAACGGGGCACAGGGCGCAGCTCAGGCACAGCTCTGGGCTCCCCAGAGCCAGACCTGCAGGTCACTGCCCCCACCCAGAGCTGGGACCATGGACAGGCCTGCCTGCAGGCCTGGAGACAGACAGGCATGCCCCAGTGCGGGTGGAGGGGCCCTGGGTTAGGAGGGGACAGGCAGGGACCTGCACTGCGCCTGTGCAGACTTCCTCAAGGTCAAGAGTCTGGGCCTGAGGCTGAGCGGTGCGCTGGGTACAGCTCTGTGCTTTAAAAGGTCATTATCTCCCAGGAGGGGTGAGCACCCCCAGCGCCCAGATCTTGGTTTCTGACACCCTACCCAGAAGAAGGACCTGGGCTCCTGGGAGAACTGGCTGATTCTAGGGTTGGGTTGGGGAATACACAATGAGTCTGGAGCATGTTCTAGTCACAAAAAGTAAGGAAGTGCTCAGAAAGAAGCAAAGACAGCAAACAGTGAAGGCAGCAGGCCCAAAGGGCCAGGAGCCAACTGGGAAGCTTCTGATGGCCGGAGCTGGCCAACCCGAGCAGAAAGTAAGTCAAACACGAGAGCTCGGATTGCAACGCAAAGCACAGAACAGAGATCCATGAGTCTGCAAGGGCTCAAGTGAATGACTGAACCACAAAGCAAGTGGAAGAACACACAAAGCTTCTGTGCCAAAGAATCCCAAGTGATTTCATGTAGATACCTGCCCCTAGAGGAGGCAGACCCCAGCCTCCTGCCCCATGGGGATGGCACAGTGTGGACGGGGGACGGAGGCCCCGACGGTGAAGACGCCTGACAGACACGACCTCGGCCAGGCGGTCAAGGCCAACGTCAGCAGCAGTAAGCCCAGCTGAGCATCTGCACCCTCAACAGGACGTGACGAGAAGAGCGTTTTTCCCGTAGTCTTCCTCCCAAAGACCCAAAACTGTCAAGGTCATCAAAACAAGCGCAGTCTGAGAAACTGACTCAGCTCACAGGGGCCTAAAGACGGACAGGAAGATGTCATGTGGATCCTGGATAGGACCGCGGAACAGAAAAAGAATGTTCAGTAAAAAAAAACAGCAAATCTGAATAAACCATGACTTCAGTATTTCTCAGAGTTACGGTGGATCATCTCACGTGTCACGCTGACTGGCCCGGAGCACCCAGGTAACAGTTCTGCGCCTGTTCTGGAGGGAGCTTCTGAGCAAGACGAGCAGTTGAACCAGGGACTCAGCAGAGGAGGCGGCCCTCCCTGATGGGGGTGGGCACTTGAAGACGCTCTTTGGAAGAAGAGCTATGACAGACCTGGGAAGCCTATTTAAAAGTAGACACATCACTTTGCCAACAAAGGTCTGTATAATCAAAGCTATGGTTTTTCCAGTAGTCATGTACGGATGTGAGAATTGGACCATAAAGAAGCCTGAGCACCGAAGAATTGATGTTTTTGAAGTCTGGTGTTGGAGAAGACTCTTGAGAGTCCCTTGGACTGCAAGGAGATCCAACCAGTCCATTCTAAAGGAAATCAGTCCTGAATATTCATTGGAAGAATGGATGCTGAAGCTGGAGCTCTAATACTTTGGCCACCTGATGCGAAGAGCTGACTCACTGGAAAAGACCCTGATGCTGGGAAAGATTGAAGGCAGGAGGAAAAAGGGACGACAGAGGATGAGATGGTTGGATGGCATCACCGACTTGATGGACATGAATTTGAGCAAGTTCTGGGAGATAGTGAAGGACAGGGAAGCCTGGCGTGGTGCAGTCCACAGGGTCACAAAGAATCCGACACGACTAAGGGACAGAACAACAAAAATGTTCGTTTACACACACACACACACGTTATTATTCTATTTGTCTGGTGTTTGTCTAGAGAGCCCTGACTAGTACAGTATCGTCTCCCCGCTGGCTCCCTGGTCGTGACAAATGTACTACGTTAACATTAACATCAGGGGAATGAGGTGCAGGATATGTAAGAACCCTCTGCGCCACCTTCATGACTTTTCTGTAAATTTTCTGTGAAGCTAAAAATGTCCTAAATAAAGTTTACTTTAAAAGTCACATATATTCCGTGAGTGTCCAAGTATGGACTGGAAGGGGGTGTGAGAAGGCACCAATGGTTGTCTTAGCGCTGAGATTACATAAGACACCGAATTTCTTAATACTTTTCTTGTCACCTTTCGTTATATAATAAAAAGCTAAAAGGAATAAAAGATCACCCAGCAGCAGCATCTGCGGCTGGACGGCCAGCTGCATCATCTATCACCCAAATTGGGGCGCGTCTCCGGGCTGGAGCGGGTCCGCGGCGCTCCGTGGCTGAGTAGATGTAGTGAGGTCGGTCATGCTTGACGGGGGACAGCAGGCGTTGGCCCCAAACTCTCACTCCCTTCCCCCTCGCCCCGCCCTCCCCCAGGGTCTGTACTAGGTCCAGCTTTGGGGCTCTGCGGGGACCAAGCCACTTTCTGTCTGCAGCTCTGAGTGCTGCGGGCCCCACACGGCCCAGGACCCCCGTCCGACTCGAGTCCCACCAGAAAAAGCGCCCAGGCCCCCTGCTCAGCGTCCTGTCCCGGAGGGCGGCCACCACTCTCACAGCTGCCCACCTGCCCCTCCGGGCCAACGCCAGGCAGGGCCACGCCATGGGCACAAGCCGGGCACCGACATGGGCGCTGGGTCCACCCTTCCTTCAGCTCGTGACTCTTCACCCCTCCCGTCTGCCTCCTCTGTGCCCCTCTCCCTCTGCCCTCCTCTCAGCCCTGTGCTGTCTGCCTAAGGAGCTAAAAGAGGACTTCACAGGCACAAGATGACCTTGACACAAAGAATAAAAAGGAAACAGTGGACTCGAGGACGATGCAAACGCGCGTGGCCCCCGCAGCCCAGCGCAGCCCCAATCCGGGCCTCCCGAGCGGCCAGCTCCCAAAAAGACGCACTGATGTCGCTGCGTCCAGCCGCTCCGTTTCTGTCTGGGGGCAACGCGGTACGTGGTCACAGATAACTGACGGGGCAGCCGCCCCACAGGAGCTGAGACCCCAGGGGCCACCCGCCACCAGCGACACGACTCCCGCTGAGCCTGCCACCAGCCCCGGGTGACTGAGCTGACCAGGGGGCCGTGATGGGGAGGCCAGCAGGTTTTCCCAGCTCCACGGATGTCACGTGGAGCAGGTGACCCGCCCAGATTCCCAGCCGCAGAATCAGGAAACACAGTATAAATATTGTTGCTAAGTCACTGAGTCTGGGGGTTGTTTACCACCAGACACAAAGAGCAAACAGGCTGCCCGGGGGCGCTCGTGGTAAAGAACCCTCCTGCCAGTGCAGGAGACATAAGAGAGGCGGGTTTGATCCCTCAGCTGGGAAGAGCCCCTGGAGGAGGGCGTGGCAACTCACTCCAGTATCCGTGCCTGGAGAATCCCCTGGACGGAGGAGCCTGGTGGGCTACAGTGCGTGGGTCGCACGGAGTGGGACACGACTGAAGCGACTGAGCACGCACACACGCGGATAACAGACCGTCCTGGGGTGCGCGGCCAGGGCCAAGATCCCGCTCCTGGCTCCCAGGGCCCGAGTCTGAGGCAGGAGGCTGGGAAGCAGCACCCAGCACCACGGACCCCGCAGGGCGGGAGCAGGAAGTGGGGACTCGTGTCTGAGAAGCCCAGCAGACTCCAGACCCGAGCACACGGCGCGGCACGCCCCGGGTGTCAGCGACAGGTCCCGCCTGGCGAGTGGAGACAGAGCGCGTCTACACCCCAGAAACAGGAAGTGCTTGGCTATTTTCAATAAATTGGGGGCGACACGGACGCCCACCCACACCATCTCCTTGGCTGCAGGATGTAAATAACAGCAAGCCGGGTTTGCATGGCATCGACTCTGCGGGGCCTGCGCCGGCCAAGTGCTGGAGGCCACCACACACTCAGTCACACCTGGGGGTGTGGAGGGCGGGCGGTGGGGGGAGTGACCTAGGGGCTGGGTGGGGCACGCTGATCTTGCCCAGCACCCTGGTTTCTAAATAAGAGATTTCAGGTCAATGAGAAAATAGCTTATGATGAAGCAGGCATCCTGGTTTTTAAAAATAACAATGATTTTATTAATTGTAGCTTCTCCCCAATTGTCTCAGATTCTGAGCATTAAAGTAATTCTGCATGCTGGCCACAGCCAGCGTTTAGGGAAGAGAGAGGAGCCCACTGTGGCCTCCAGGGCGCCGGCCAGCGTGCGTCCACCCCCTGGGGCGGGACAGAGGTCTAGAGAGGGTGACGGGTGACCACCTCCCCCCGCCCCGGGGAAGCAGGGACAGGGCTAGAGGAAGCGTGCCAACAGCTGTCGGGAGCAGCAAGGTCCAGTGTCCACTGGACTCTTGCCACCTAGTAGAGATGCTGGTCACCAAAGTCTTCCCTCTCCATAGATTTATCCAGAGACGGCAGAGCAAGGCAGGGACTGAGAAGCACACAAGGAGGAAAACTCTGATTGGACAGGAAACGTGACGTCAGAAGAACAAACGCCAAATCTGGTTCTGAGCACCCCACCCAAAGGGGAATCTGGCCCAAGGCCACGGGGCACAGACCCTGAGTGGGGAACCACTGGGCTGGGGGTGGCAGGCGGGCAGGGCTGGGCCGTCAGAGCAGCCAGGACGAGAGGACACAGTGGCCGGGGGTGGGCGCAGCCCTGAGCCACCTGCCTCTGGCAACACGCCTCCCCCAGGCTGGCTGGGAGTCGGCGGAGGCTGAGTGCTCATCAGGGAAGGAAGAAGTTCAGGCTGTGGCATCGGCTGCAAACGCAGGACCCAAAGCGCCACTGCTGTTCCAAGCGCGTGTGTCCACGTGGTCCGCAGAGAAAAAGAGCAACACAGAAAGAAGAGCAAAACTGAAGAGACCCCTCGGCAGGGAGAGCCGGCCTGCGTGCAGACGAGGGAGAGCCAGCCTGCGTGCAGACGAGGTGCCACCCGTGGCCAATGGCATCGCCCCGCGGAGCGCCGGGCAGGCAGCACCCTGGTGCCCCTGTGCCTCGGGGCTGCTGCCCAGGGACCACGCCCCCGGGCCCCGCCCCCCACACTGTCCTTACCAAGCCCCCCACCCAGAGCGGGTCCCCTCTGCGCCTAGCGCTGCTGCCCTCCCCGGGGTGGGTGGGATGTTGGATGGAAATACAGAACCCGAGGCCTCACCCGAGGCCCGACAAACCAGCATCTGCACTTTCACAGGGTCCCAGGGACTGGGGGCCCTGGCAGTTTGGGAAGCTCCTCCGAGCCGCCCCGACCCTGCTTGGAATAAACGCCTTGCCTCCCTCCGACCGACCTGGGGCCTCGGGAGGGCTCATCCTCAGAGAGCAGCCCCAGACAAGGCTCACCTCCCGTGCATCCTTGCAGCCCGCCTCAACTGGAAAGACGGGTGGTTAAATGTTTAAAAGAAAATCAACTTATTTTTAGCATTTTAAAACACACAGCCAGATGGATAGACACTCAGAGCTGACATTTGTTACATAAAAGCACGACAGCGAGTCCCCGGTCCATCCCGGACCAGCCTCGTCAGCCTCGCAAACACGTCAAGCTCAGGGCTGTCCCACAGCCCCCGGGACACCCGGCCCTGCACCGGGGAGCCGGGGACCCCCGCTGGCTGGTAGAGGACCCCAGGCTCTGCAGCCACTGCATTTCTGCCACCAAGGCCCCGCGTTGTGGGGGAGGCGGTGAACCGCCATCAGCCTGGGCCTCACAGAGAGCTGCCCCCGCCCCGGCCAGCCCCGCTCCCCAGGGTCGGGAGGGAAGGGAGAGGCACCTATTGTAAGTCAGGTCCACGCGCCACTGGACGAGGACTCAGTGACAGGGCCGGACTGACGCTTCAGAACCACCGGGCCGGCCCCCGCGCTCAGCACTGTGCACTCCGCTGCCCCCAGCTCTGGGCACACAGCAAGGGAGGGCTGGCACACACACCTTCCAGTCACCGAGTCGTTCTTGGCAGGTGACTCGACCAACCAACCAAGAAGTCTGGGAAAATCAACTCAAGAGCCATGAGGAGCCTCCGCAGAAAACCACACTCAGGACAGACATCTTTGAAAGTTAAGTTTTCCTTCATACCAGCACCAACCAGCGTGGAACGTGACGGGTGCAAAGATCTTGTTCACAATTCAACAAAAACAGGCAATGAATGTGCCCAGTCTAAGCACGTACAGGGCCCGCGGGAGGAAAAGCCCTTCTCACTGTGTCCAGTGTGAGTCCAAAATGACCAAAAGTCGCAACGAAAAAGTGCAACCACAGAAGCACTAGAAGAAAGTGCAGGGTTTTGACTGAACGAGCGTCACGTACGGTGCGACCGGACACGGAGGCGGAAAGCCGCCAGGAAGGAGGGAGCATCACGTACGGCGTGACCGGACACGGAGGCGGAAAGCCGCCAGGAAGGAGGGTCTTGATGAATCTGACCGCACAAAAATTAAGTGGATGCACGTGGGGGAAAAAAAAACTAGCAGCACAGAAAGATGAACGACCCCGCGGCCCTTCCATCCTGGGAACCGTGGGAAGCACAGGGCAGCCAACAGTCCAGCGGGAGGCCAGGTGCAGGGGTGCGTGCGGCGCGCAAAGTCGCTTCAGTCGTGCCCACGGAGACCCCATGGACTGCTGCCCGCCGCCTCTTCTGTGCATGGGATTCTCCAGGCAAGAACACTGGAGTGGGCTGCTTCCCGACCCAGGGATTGAACAAGCATCTCTCATCAGGGCAGGGCTAGGCGCTGGCGACTCAGGAAAGCAGAATGCAAACATGGACAGAAAAAGATGGCCGACCTTAGCAGGGAGCAAAGCAGTGATGCAGGCTCTCAGGTGGTCAAACAGCAAGGCCGTCACCAGCACCCAGAGGCAGGGAGGGGAGACAGGAGGGCGTCCTCCTCCCCTCTCCTCCCTCCTCCCCTCTCCTCTCGCCCTCCGCGTTCACCACAGTCATGCTTCCTTGTCCAACACCAGACTCCCCACCTCCTCATTTCTCTGGGCACCCCGCACCTGCCGCAGCCACGCCCATTGGGTCACCACCGTGTAACAAGCATCCGGGACAGCGGCATGTCCCAGGACGGCTCGTCCCCAGGGAGCTGGCGGATGCAGCAAGCTGCCTTCCGTGTGCACTCCTGACTCAGCAATGTCATCCCCAGGAACGTGCCCTAAGGAAACAATGTCGAGTGTACCACGATGAACACACAAGAACACTCGCTGCTGAGTTGTTTACATATTGATCCCTGAGCTCCAGCATCCCCCAGCCCCACCCCCAACAAATCCAACCTGGATTTGGGGGCAGGGAGGCATCCACAGTTTTTAAGAGCATCCTTTGAGTCTAGTTCACAGGACTAAGAACAGCCCTTGGAAATTTAGCCAACAAGGGATCCTTTAGATCGACGAGATGTCACAACACCTCGCTAAGTAAAAACAGCAGGTTTAGACAAAACCATAAATGGAGCACGATCCCATTTCTGCACGGAAGCCATAAAGTGTGTCTCTACACGACCGACGTGTGAGTGCATTCTAGGGAGGGCTGGGGCAGGCGTAGCTCGGAGGCCTTTCTGGGCTAAAGTTACCAAAGCCTCGGTTTTCCTATTTAGGACAATTTTAGGGAAGTCTAAACTTTTCAGAAATTTGTACACTTTAATCCCTCTATAATTTAAGACAGGTTTTATAAGTTTCATAAAAGGTTACGAGACTCCGGGAGCCCCAAGCCCCACCTTACCGCCCACCCCACCCTGCACGCCGAGGACTGGCCCTCTGCCACCCCGCGGAGCTTCAGTTCCAGGTCTCCAGGTGAAGGCAAACCTCCCGGATGGCCGGTTGTTCCCCACTTGCAACCTAATTCCGTGTTAGGCTTTAGAAGAGCCAGACTGCCGAGAAGGGCAGGTGCCCCCCACCCCGGGTTACTTGTCACCCAGCTGCTTGGGGAAGGTGCTGGAAGACATCCAGACAAGAGGGATGAGGGCGTCTGACCAGCACACGGCAGGCTGGGCAGAGCAGCAGACTGCAGGCCCCGCAAGGTCCACCCCTGAATCAAGCGCTCCCGAAGCCACGAGGGTGGGACAAGCGGAGGCGCGGGGCTGCAGGCAGAGGGAAAGGGCCCAGTGCAAGGAGGAGGCCCAGAGGACTCTGAACACGGCCCAGCACAGGCTGATCACAGGCTCAGACACCTTGGGGACACGGGACCTTCAAGGCCCGACGAGTCACAATTCTGCTTTTCAGTTGGCATCTACCTGGCACACCGTTAAACTGCACTCTTATTTTCTTTTTTCTTTTTCTCTGCATACCAAATTTGATACACTAATTGGGTGTTTAATCTAAAAAATTCATCAGAAGGTCTCATATCACCATGGCAACCGGGCAGTCCCAGTAAACGCAAGCCCTCAGCACAGCCCTGTTACCTCTTTTGGCTCACCCGCCACGGGGCCGAGAAGTGTGGGACCTTGTCCGGGGAGGACAGCTGCCCGCCCTCAGAGAAAGGTGGGGTGCAGCCTTGCCCTCCTGGAAGACCGGCCCTCCTCCTTTCCAAAGCCTGCTCTTTCCATGTAAACAAACCCACAGCCTTCAGGCCAAGAGCTGCACACATTTTCTTTGCAAACACGTACTGTGATCCCCGAGCCGTGTGCACCCTGACGATGGCACAAAGACAGAATCAAACTGGAATAAAGTGGCCGCCCCCAGGATCGCATCCACGGCGACCAGACCCAGGGTCAGTCCTGGCCCTCTAATCTCACCAAAGCCCAGCTAGGTCTCATCCTGAGGTGTTCAGTTTGGAGACCTGGCCACCGAGCCCAGGGGTGGGCGAGTGACTGACAGGCACGTGTGCTGAAGAGCGTGCACCTGTTGCCGAAGCCAGCTCCCACCTGCACAAGCCCGGAATAGCCGGCACCTCTGCTGTCCTGCTTCAGGCGAATGGGGACAGCGGAGGGGGGAGAAGGTGTGAAATAATTCCCAAATCAGATTCAAGAACCACAGATGCATTCTGTGCTCTTTTTGCCTCTAATGTTCCTTGGATTCTGAAACCTAACCCTCTGAACAGGTAGTAAAATTCTACTGTTCGAAGCTGAAGGCAGCCACTGGGCTACATCAATGCCTCTCTGCCTGCATTTTCTGCCTTGGACAGCAAAATGCAAAGACATGAGAGAGGGCCGGCTCTGGGCCGACACCCGCGGGTCCTGAAATCAGATGTATTTCTCAGGCGTCTTCTGATCCTGCCCCTACAGCCAGAGCTGGATGCAGTCGCTTCCTGATTCCTTCCTAATTCACCCTGGGCTTTCTACACTTAGAATATTTACACTCAAAGACATGCAACATATGAAACATCCCCAGCGGTAAGTTGTGCCCTAAAGTTCAGAACACAAAGACAGGTCTCCCCAGAATACACTGTGCGGGCGTGATCGGTCCTGAAGGCCTCGCCCCTTGATCATGTCCAGACACCCAGGCCCCCTCTCCGCTGACCATGACCCGGCTCATTGGAACCCAGCTTCCTCCAGACCTCCTCCACCCTGCCAGGCAGCACGCTCCCCTTCCCTCTGTGAGGACTGCCACCAGGCTGCACATTCTCCAACACTGGCCTTAGGTCATAGTATTGTAATTTCCTATAATGCTTAAATTATTTATCAGAAATAAATAGCTTGGGCTCCTTGGCTAAGCTGTGCTCTAAAATTATAAAAGATCCATCCTACCCGCTGCAGGCTGCCTACAAATGAAAAATGCATATTTTACTATTTTAAGAAAATGTCAAAAAAAATCAAATGTGTCATCTTATAGCATTGAACTTATCTGCATGACATCTGAGAGAAGAGCTGCATGCTTGCCTGTGGAAGTGTCACAGTGCTCAGGGGCGGGCACTGCCACCTCCCCCGGGGGTGCTAAGGGAAAAGCCCTGTGCCCAGCAGGGCTCAGGGAGGCGTGCCCACAGGCCTGCCTCGGTCTCCTGCTTCCCACTGGCGCCCACCTCCAGGTCACCAGCCTTACCTGCAGGGGGAACTCAGGGCAAACTAGTTCCCAGAAGGGAAGCTTTTCGCACAGAGGCAAGCCTCCACCACACATCTGAGTGCAAAGGTGGGCACGCCCGGAGCCACGCTGCGCGGTCGCCGGCTCTGAGAACTCCGAGGGCCGGGCCCCCGCGCCACCTGTGGTCGGGTGTCTCCCTTGGCGAACTGGGCACCCCTCAGGTGCAGAGGGGCAACCGAGCGCGCGCACCGCACAGTAAAGGAAAACGCAGACACAGCGCCCTGGCTGCAGTGGGGTCCACCGATCCTCACTCCCCGCGGCTGGAGGGCCTGCTCCGCCCGCCGCGCCGCTGCCGGACACGGGGGACGCGCGTGGGCACCGCAGGAGCCGTCCGCGAGTTTCCTCGGAAACCGAGACGCCCCGGAACGTCTTCCCGCCCCGGGAACCTTGGTGCCCCGAGGCACGGAAACCCTCCCGCAGCAGCCCCCTGCGAGAGCGCGCGGGCTCCCCGGCGGCGCGGGCCCCAGTGCGCTCCCCAGGTCCCAGCCGCGCGGCCCTTCTCACCGTCCTCCTTGTCGTCAAACACCGGCCTCCGCGCTGCGGCCGCCGACATGGAGGACCCCATCCTCTTCTTCCACTTGGTCCACTGAAACAGGGGGCGCGGCTGCGCGCGGGCATCGCTGGAGTCCCGGGCTCGGGGCTGGCCGGAGGTGGGCGGCGGCGGGGCCGGGGGCGCGTCGGGGCCGGCGAGGCGCCCGCGGCCGAGGGGCGGCGAGACGGGGGGCGCCGCGGCGCTGCTGCCCCTGCGCTCGGCGCCGCTCCTCATGGCCGGACCGGAGTGCGCACCGCGGCCGGAGTCCGGGGCATGGCCCGCCCGGCGGGCGGGGAGCGGGAGCGGGAAAGACAGGCAGCGCCCGCCTTGCGCCCCGAGCTCGGCGCTCCCGGGTCCCGGCAGCCCGGTCAGCTCAGCCGACTGCGAGGGCCGGGGGCGGGGCCGGGGCGGGGCCGGCAGACAGGAGCCGGGGCGGAGCTAGCGCGGGGCGGAGCTAGCGCGGGGGCGGAGCCGGGAGGCAGGAGCCGGGGCGGGGCGAGGGCCAGGGGCGGGGCCGTCAGGCAGGAGCCGGGGCGGAGCTAGTGCGGGGTTGGGGGGCGCTGGGCGGGGCCGGAAGGCGGAGCCGGAGGCGGAGCTAGTGAGGAGACGGGGCCGACAGGCAGGATCCGAGGCGGAGCGAGGGCCGGGGGCGGGGCCGGCAGGCAGGAGCCGGGGGCGGTGCCAGTTAGGGGCGGAGCTAGAGCGGGGCGGGGGCGGGGCGGGGCAGGGCCTGAGCGAGAGCCCTCCAGCTGCCCTGGGTACCCGCCGCCCACCACGCAGGGGCGGGTGCCGCGCATAGCGCCGCGGCGGCACAGACAGGAGACAAGAAAGGGGTCCCTCTGGCCTTGGTGGATAAAGGCGGCCCGCGAGCTGCTGCCGCCCGACCCGGGGCACCTTAAACCTCATCCTGAGGTTCTGAGTTTGGCGAGGCCGCGCGCGGGACCCGCGAAGGGGCAGCGGGAAACGGCTGTGCGGAGGCCAAGGCCAGATCACCGCCCTGCGGCCCCACGTCCGGGGCCGATTCAACGCTGCGGCTGCACCAGGGCCGCAGGGAAAGAGGGGCGCGGCGGGAGCAGGCCCGGGGAGGGAGCCCCTCCCCGCGCGGCCGGCCCAGACCCCGCGGCGAGCTCGCGCGCACACGCACGCACGGGCGCGCTCGGGGTCGAGGCGACGCTGAGCACCTGCGCCCGCGCCCTCGGATCCCCTGGTTGGGTCGCTGTGGTTGGGTCTCCCTCCGGTCGGGCTCTCAGTGCGGCCGGCCGGGCACGGGTCGGGACGAGAAGCTCCCGGAGCATATCTGCGCCTCGGGCCGGCCCGGGAGCCGTGTGCGGCATATTGCGCGAGGAGTGGGGCTGTCGAGGCTCGGTTTGATCTCCCCGCACCCCCATCGCAGGGCCAGGAGAGACCTCGCCGGTAAAGCACAGCAGATGGCCTACGGAGATGGCTCCCGGTACCACCCAGCCCTGCGTGCTTGACACTTGGTCACTGAGGGCTTGCTTTTGTTGAGTTCTCTGACTTTGACTTTTGGAAGCCTTCGCCTCCTTAGGTTCCTTCCCCAGGAAGTCCCGAAAGGGCCTCTGCTGCCCCTGGATGAGGGCAGACCACCCACCCGACCTGCAAGCCAGGACGCGAGGACCTGCGAATCTCTGCCCCCGCCCCCTGCCCAGGGCCCCCCGTTCCTCCGTGGACACCCTTCAGCCACACTGGCCCTGGAGCCGCCCCGCGCCTCACCCCTACCCCCGCAGGTTGTGTCTCTCAGTCTTGGCTGTTCCTCCCTCCGCGGTAGGACTAGGCCTGTCCCCGACTCCACCTTTGAAATTCCGTGGAGCCCCTTGACCAGTGTGGGCTGATTGACCAACAATGCAAGGTGAGCAGAGGTGATCTGGGTCACTTCTGAGCCACACTTTAGGGCCAGTGTCCAGACTGGCCGCACACGCCCCTTGGCTCAGAAGGAGTCCGGATCACTGGGGGACCACCTTCCAACCAGCAGTGGATGAGCAGAACAAGGGAGAACTTGGCCCCTGTGGGAAGTCACTGAGGTTTGGGGGTGCACTTGCCACAGCATAAGGTGGCGGTGCATCCTACCTTGAGTTCAACCCCAGGGAGGCGAGTTCCCCACACTGAACAGGAAGGTGGGCAGGGTGAGGACAGGGTCCTCTCCGCGCTATGCCAGTGACAGGAGATTATGGGTGGCACAGTCACCAGAGAAACGTGTCCCCGTCAGCCCGCCCGTGGAGCACCCGCACCGGATCCTGGGCAGCGCGTGGTCACGGGACCACCGCAGCTGGGATGGCCCGCAGGGGTCCCAGCTGGTGACCTGGTGAAGGCCTGGGGCCCAGGAGCTGTGAGGACACTGCCCCTGAGATTGAAATGAGTTAGTGTGCAAGGACAGAAAGTGGCCAGTGCCTCTGGGGGACGGCTGGGGCCCGCTTAGACAGGGCCTGTGCAGAGCAGCAGGAGTCTGATTTATACTCACGGCTCAGGTCCTGAAACCCTAGCATAAATGTGCATCAGCCTATAATTCATCCAGAAAGCTGTGCTTCCTGAGAGGATGTGGTTGTTAGCAGTCTCCCATTCTCATGTGTACCTTGTTTTACAGCCTCATTCTGAAATTAACACGCTGCCTGCACCTTTGTAAATAGTCCCTGTTATTAAGCTCCCCTCAGATGGCTCAGTTTGAATGCACGGCTTCCTGCTGGGGACATACCAGAACGGACCCCAGGAAACAGGAAGCAAGCCCAAAAAGGGTTCCAGTCGGAGTTGCTCACACATGTGGGGAATCCATGAGTCCCCTTCGCAGCAGGAAGTAGAAAACCAGGTCATCCCTGACCACAGGGACATCAGACTGAGCCCTGGTGGGACGCGGGACAAAGGCCATGTGGAAGCAAGGATGTGGGGACCGAGTGCTGGGTGACTGGGTTGCCTGGTGACTGTACTGACTCTCGAGGTCATAGGGCTGCCCGGCTTCTGTGACTCCAGAGAGCAAGAACCAGGAGAGGAAAATGCACCGAGGAGAACAGGCCCCACAGCCTCTGGGAGGGATCCTTCCCCGCTGTTGTCATGGTACCAGGCATCAGCACAGTCAGCGCTTAACCTCGTCAGACACCCAGTGTACCAGCTGCCGGAACAAAGGACTACAGACTCGTGGGCGCAAACAGTGCAAAGGTGTTTTCTCTGGTTCTGGAGCCCAGAAGCCAGAAATCAAGGTGTCAGCAGGGCGGTCCCCTCTGGAGGCCCTGAGACGACTCTTCTAGCTCCTGGCGGCTGCTGGCATCTCACGATCCGCAGAGGCGTCATTCCAAGCTCTACCTCCATCGTCACATCACCTTTTCACCTGTGTCTTCTCCCCTTTTCTTCCCTTACAAGGACATTTGTGGGACTTCCCTGGCGGTCCAGTGGCTAAGTCTCTGCAATCTCAATGCAGAGGGCCCAGGTTCGATCCCTGGCCAGGAAACTAGATCCCACATGCAGCAGCCAAGAGACCCAGCTGCTGCTGCTGCTGCTGCTGCTAAGTCGCTTCAGTCATGTCCAACTCTTTGCGACCCCATAGATGGCAGCCCACCAGGCTCCCCTGTCCCTGGGATTCAGGCAAGAACACTGGAGTGGGTTGCCATTTCCTTCTCCAATGCATGAAAGTAAAAAGTGAAAGTGAAGTCGCTCAGTCGTATCCAACTCTTAGCGACTCCATGGACCGAAGCCTACCAGGCTCCTCTGTCCATGGGATTTTCCAGGCAAGAGTACTGGAGTAGGGTGCCATTGCCTTCTCCGAAGAGACCCAGCACAGCCAAATAAATAAATTTTTTTTGTTAAAAAAAAAAATGACATTTGTTATAGGACTTAGGACTCACCTTAATGTAGGATAATTGTGTGGTATTAGTGGTAAAAAATCCACCCGCCAACGCAAGAGACACTGATATGATCCCTGGGTTGGAAAGATCCGCTGGAGAAGGAAATGGCAACCCACTCCAGTATTCTTGCCTGGGAAACCCATGGACAGAGGAGCCTGGCAGGCCACAGTCCATGGGGTCGCAAAGTCAGACACAACTGAGCATATGAACACATTAATGCAGGATCTTTAACTTAATTACCCTCTTTCCAAATAAGGTCATACAGGTCACTGCCTGGTCCCCAAATCTAAGCCCAGCCCACGTGCAGAATACATTCACTACATCCCAGCATCCACGAAGTCTCACCATTAGAGCTTCAACTCTGAGTCCAAAAATCTCGTCTAAATGTCATCAGCTCAGAAGTGCAAGACCCATCGTGTGCTCGGGTCTGGGTGAGACTCAAGGCTTGGCCCATCGAGTGCTCGGGTCTGGGTGAGACTCAAGGCTTGGCCCATCGTGTGCTCGGGTCTGGGTGAGACTCAAGGCTTGGCCCAGCCTGACGCAAAGTTCTCCGTTGGTGGGCCTGTGACTCTAGAAGCAAGTCATCTGCTTCCAAAATGCAGTGGTGGGACAAGCATAGCACAGACGTTTCCATTCCTAAAGGGAGACACTGGAAGAAATCAAGAGCTCTCTGTTCCAAGGAAGTCCAGAGTTCAGCAGGGAAGAGTCCACCCAGTGTCAGGGCCTGAGTGGGTCTCCGCCGCCTGATGCTCTGCCCTCAGCACCCCCTTCACGGCCACACTTCCCTCCCCTTGAACAGGAATGTGTACTCGCAGCTGGCTTGTCAAGGGTGAGGACCACGTCGGGAGGAAGGATTCTGGGGGGAAACCCTCGCTTCTGAGGTGGTTCTATACAATTTCTCCTGAAATCTTTAAAATGGCCAAGCCAATTTTCTGCACCATCTAGGTTTCTGTACTTGTCCCCCATCCTCTCTTCAAAATGAATCTTCCCATCTCTGTCTCCTTTTGGAGCTCTGATGCTAAGGCAAGCCTTGCGGCCCAAGCCTGGCCCTTTTCAGGCCCCTGGAAAGTATTGTCTGTAGTGGGGGAGGCCACCTGCCCTGGACAGGGAGCACCTGCAGGCGCACACACGAGAGGTTTATCTCCGCTGGGCAGCTGGGTGTTTGCCTTCCAAGTTCCGGGCTAGGGTAGGTCTCTGCAGGCACCAGTCAGCGTGTGCTTCGGAGGGCCTTGGCCACCCCTCAGCTGGGTGCCCAGCACTGGGGGGAGGGCTGGGGCCAGGAGCGGAGAGTGGCTCACTGCAGGTGCTGGGCAGGTCCCGCCCAGGACAGAGGCGCCTGCCAGGCATGGAGATGAGACCTCAGTGACAGTAGGGGTCTGCAATGGCACCCCACTCCAGTACTCTTGCTTGGAAAATCCCATGGACGGAGGAGCCTGGTAGGCTGCAGTCCATGGGGTCGCTAAGAGTCGGACATGACTGAAGCAACTTAGCAGCAGCAGCAGCAGCAGGCCAGCACAGAGCACTCAGGGGTGTCAGAAACAGAGTGGGGACCAGCGGGTGTCATGGTCATGGCCGAGTTCTGATCAGATTGTGAGCCTGCTGGGTCCGTGGCCCTGGAAAGGCCCCCGGGGAGAAATCACCTGTATTTTCATGTCTCGTTGTGGGGGATCCCCACCTTCTTGTGTCCCCTTAGACCCGCCTGGAGGAGGCAGGCAGCCAGAGGGCAGGGGACACAGTTGGCATGAGTCCAGGCCCTCCACCCGCCCGTGCCCAGCCCGCCATGGCCTCCCTACTCTTGACACTGGGGTGACGACCCCACCTCCTCACAGCACCAGACGCACCCTTGCCCATTTCTGGCCCCTCGGGCAGCACCCTTGCCTCTCACCGTGATCTGGACTCACAGCTGCCCTCCAAAGCCCCTTATGGCCACCCTGCTCCACAGGTGAAGGAGAGAGGGCCTGGGAGGCAGGTAACTGCCCGAGGTTCAGCCAGAGTGTGGGAAAGACCCTGCCGACCTCCAAGAACGACCCCCAGGCCCAGGCGATGGCAAGAAGGGGTGTCAGGACAGCCCCCCCTTACAAGTAGACAGGCTGCAGACGCTCGGCCCTGCCCCCACCCCTTCTCTCCTGGAACAGAATGCAGACAGAGTGGCACCCACAACACGGGCAACAGCAAAACAGCAGCCGGGGGCCACCCGCTCCACCAGCACCCCAACCCTGGATGGAGGGACCCCCCCCACCGCCCTCTGACTGCATTCGTTCCTGGGGCCATGGTAACGAAGACTGCAGAGCAGGCACTTAAATGACAGGGATTTTTCTTCTCACAGTCTGAGGCTGGAAGTCCAACATAAAGGAGTGAGCAGAGCTGGCTCCTCCCTGGCTTGCAGACTTCTTCCCGCGTCCTCACGGGTCGTCCCTCTGCGTGACTGTGTCCTGATCTCCTCTTCCTGTAAGGACACAGTAACACTGGAGAAGGGCCGTTCCATGACCATGTTTAACACCCATCTCCTCTTTAAACACCCTGTCTCCATGTAAATCACGTCTGAGGTCCTGGGGTCAGGGCTCCAATCGGGGGACACAGCCCAACCCTCAACACCAGCCACGTGCCCCGTCTCCTGCTCCCCCAGCTCAGATCACGGGCCAACCTGACTCTTGGTTTTTGTCGTTTTAGAATCCAACTATTCACATTTACAACTTATTTAGTTTTCCTTGTATAAAAAAAGTTTCATACTCTATGGTCTCCTGGAATTTGCTTTTTTTTCCACCAAAAGCTGTTTCTAAGACCTATTCTCATTGTGTGCAGCCAGTGCTGGCTCATTTCATGGCTTTCTCCTGTCTTGGCCTTTGGGGTCCTTTCCAGGTTTTGCTAAAGTGGGGGAGGCTGCTGTGAATATCTCCACCCACCTGTCCTGACGCATCTCTGTGAGATTCCAGAGGGGAATGTGGGGTGACTATATGTGGGAGTCCAGCCAACACAGGAGAGCCGGTGCCTTCCCACATGCCCCAAGGGCTGACAGGCACCCTGACGGCAGAATGAGCCCCAGGCACGAACACGGGGGTTTCCTGACCTCTTCATTTTTGCCAACTGAGTGAGGGTGAAGTGGTGTCTCATTTGGATAAAACTGTGTTTCCCCGCTCGCTGGTGAACTGGAGCATCTTTGTATAACCTAAAAAATAAATTATTTGACAAGTACACACGGCTGTATTCGCTTGTTTGTTTCATGTAGTGTTGGCTGCTCTGTGTCTTTGCTGATGCACAAGGGCCTCCTCTAGCGCAGAGTGGGGGCTCCTCTCTAGTTGCGAGGCTGAGCTTCTTATTGCAGTGGCTCCTTATGTCGCAGAGTACAGGCTCTGGGTGCATGGCTCAGTGGTTGGGGCACACAAGCTCACTGCTTGCAGCTTGCTGGCTCTAGGGCTCAGGAGTTGCAGTGAATGGGCTCAGCTGCTCCGAGGCATGTGGAATCATCCCCCATCAGAGACAGAACCTGTGCCCCCCGCATTGGCAGGTGGATTATCCACAAGGGCTTCCCTTGTGGATCAGCTGGTAAAGAATCCGCCTGCAATGTGGGAGACCTGGGTTCGATCCTTGAGTTGGGAAGATCCCCTGGAGAAGGGAAAGGCTACCCACTCCAGCATTCTGGCCTGGAGAATGCCATGGACTGTATAGTCCATGGGGTCCCAAAGAGTCAGACACGACTGAGCGACTTGCAGTTTGTGCACTTATCCACCGTGCCATCAAGTCCTCTTATGTCTTTATTGGCCGTTTTTCCCTCTACTGGGAGTTGTTGGTTCATATATTTTGCCTGTTAATCTAAATGTAAGTATCTTAATCTTTTAAAAATTTCATTATAATTCTTTATGTATTCTGCATATATATTAGATTATATATTGTGGAACTAATTTTTATTTGATATAAGAATTGGTAATATCTTCTCCTGTTTGAAGCTCAATTTTGAATTTTCCTCACGGTGTCTTTTAGACAAACAAGAGTACTTTTAATGTAGTGAATTTATCAACATTTTTTTTTATGGTTACTGCTTTTATATACTGTTTCAGAAATCCTTTCTGAGCCTAAGAACAAAATTCACCCATATTTTCTTTTAAGAATATACAGAATAAACTCTAGTATTGACATACAGCATGCACGTGGAAATTTTCCCTCACTCCGGTGTTCGTGGAAGGGTTGGTCTGAATGACCTCGCCTGCTATGACCACAGCAGAAACCCAAAGCCATCTTTTGTTAAAACCCATGTGAAACTCTTCACAGCTCTAGTACTGATGCTTTCGGTCGCCTGCTCAGCGTCCAGTCAGCCCTTTCCTCGCGTCTGACGGGTGCTGAGCTAGCTCTGTGATGGGTCAGCAGGCCGGGCTGAACTACTCCAGAATTCCTTTTCCAGCAGGTTTCCTAACTTGGCTCTTGGCATGAGATTCGGGAGGTAGTACGGGGGCATGAGTCGGACATGACTCAATGACTGAACAGCAGCAACCAGGAGCACGAGGCAGCAGCTGGCCCGTTCTGACACTTGGGAGCGTCAGGGCAGGGGCCCAGGTGCGGCTGCGGCCGCACACTATGCCCTTCCTCCGCCGGCTCACCTCCCTGGCGGGAGGCCGGTGCGCGGCTGATTCGCCTCTCCAGTCATCCTTTTGCTTCTCCAGCTCCTGGGCCAGAAGTGTGTGCAGTTTCCTGACATGGGTGCCAACTTCTGCAGGACACCCAGGCTTCGCGTCCCTCCTCGTGAGTTCCAGCTTGGGCTCGCTGGTCCCCGCTCCGGCTCCACCTTCCCTTCCTAACTACCTGCTCCGCACACTTGAGGCTGCAGCGTCAGGCAGAGGGGCGGCAGCTTCTAGAGACCCTACGAGCAGCCCCGCGACTGCAGAGGTTAGCTCCCTTAATGACGTCACCCCCGGTGGCCCTGCGCCGGGCGGACACAGGTACCAGGCGCGCAGACCTCAGGGGCGGAGGCCCAGCCCCGAGACAAACCCTCATGGGCTTCATTTCCCTCCTGGTGACGGGTCTAGGTGTCCGAAGCCATTCCAGGCGGATCTTAGGGACCGTTCCTGGGGGGGGGGGGGGGGGGGCTCCCTTGTCCCCCTGGGAGCTGAGAGTCGGGCTGATGTCTGCGGTCGGGGCCGCCATCCTGTGACCCCAGGAAGAAGGACGTCTGCCTGCTGCAGGCGGGGAGGTAAAGAGCAGGGAGGGCGTCCACGCTCTGGACGCCGGGGGCTCCACCTGGAAAGCGAGCCTTTTCGTGCGTGCGATCAGCGGCTCGCCGCGGCCCCTTCCCTCCCTCAGCAGGACGCTCTGGGCCTCGGCGCCCTTGTCCCCATTGTCGGGAACACTCCACCTCCGTGCGTGTCACCGACCGCCCAGCAGAGAAGGGCGCAGGCGGCTGGAGCGGCAGAATCCTTCCGCCCAGACCCGCGCCCGCGCGCAGGCGCAGCACCGACCCCAAGCGCCCTCCGCGCGGTTTGGAGCCCGCGGGCCGCCGTACATCCGGACGTCTCCTTGGAGACCGCGTGACCCCCTCCGCCTCCGTACCGTACCGCCGCGTCTCCATGGCGACCGCGTGCGCCCGCCGCCTCCATTGTTCCGCTGGGCCCTCCGCGCCCCCGGCGGGCGGGTGAGCACGGGCTGTGGGCCGGCACGGGGACCCATCGGGAGAGGCTGGGGGCCCCGGGTGATGGGTGGTGGGGCGCACTGGAGACTCTGGGGCACCGCGCGCTTGCGGGGCCCGGAGCGCCGCCTCCGTGCCCCCGCGCGGCCCGCCCTGCCCAGGCAGGGACCCATCGGGAGAGGCTGGGGGCGCCGGGTGATGAGAAGTGGGGTCCAGAGCGCGGCCCGCGCTGTGGGGACGCGGCCTCCCAGCCCCTGCGCGGCCCGCCCCGCCCGCTCGAGGTCCTGAGACTTTCTCCTGGTTCAGAGGTTTCCGGAGGTTGCAGCTTGCGCTCCCCCGAGTCACAGAAAAGGGCCCAGGGGGCGGGGGCCTCGCACTCCCCGCCCCTGAAATGGAGGGACAGACACACAGCAGACCCGTGAGCTGGCAACACCCCCGCTGAGCGAAACGCTGATGGGAAGGACCCAGACCTGCAAATAAGAAAGGGCGAGCTCAGGGCCCCCTCCGCACTCAGGGGAGGGAGATGCCCGCTTGTGGATTTAGAACCGTTCTGATTCGGTTTCATCCCTCGAGAAGCCATTCCTCCTCTGCATTTTCCAGGTGTTAAAAGTTAAGTCTGGAACTCCGCGGTGCAGAGGGAGGAGCGGAGCAGTTTAATCTGAACCTTCTTGCAGCCCAGTTTGTTTTATCAAAGTCCGTTTTATGATGCTGTTTATTAGACGCGCAGGTTTTTGTAAGCTAGCGCAGTCATTGCAGGCCTGCCAAGCCGCCGGAAGGTGTGATTGTGCCGTGTACCCATTGTTGATGTGTCTCCCCTCCCCGCCCCCTGTCTGCAGGTGACTCCACACCCAGGAGGATGCGCGGTGGTCCCCAGAGGAGTGCTTCCTCCCGGCGGACTGATGGAGGGGAGCGGTTCCCTCTCGGTTCCCTGCGGGGCTGGTGACCGGGAGAGCCAGGCTGGGAGCAAGCCTGCTTCCGCCTCCAGAGACGTTCACCAGGGGGTCATCTTCTCCTCCTCAGCGATTTTAGACTTGAGTCAAAGTGGTCTTCACCATTTTGGGGAGATCTTTAAAGTCCCCAACCTCAAAGTAAGTGGGTCAGCCTCCGGGCTTCTTACACTCATGCCATGTAGATGTAAATGAAGACTTTGCTCACTTGTAGATTTCTTTTTAGAAATTATAGAATGAGGTGGATTGGAAGAGGGTTAGCTTGGGGTTTCATGTGCTGCTCACTGCAAAATGAGAAATTCCAGCAGGGGACCAGCCAGACGCTAATGTCCTCTCCTCGGAAACATCTTAAGTGAAAAGCCCGTGGTGGGTGGAAAATGTTGCTGAAAACACGCTTGGTCTCTTAATCAAAACTCATCACCCCTGAGAGACTTCCCTGTGGTCCAGTGCTTAAGCCTTTGCCTTCCAGTGCAGGGGGTGTGGGTATGATCCCCGGTCTGAAGCTAAGATTCCACATGTCTCTCAGACAAAAAACCAAAACAAAAAACAGAAGCAGTGTTGTAACAAAAACAATAAAGAGTTAAAAAATGGTCATATAAAAACAAATCTAAAAAAACAAAAACCACAATTCCCCTTAAAAACTTCAGTAAAACTTTCTCACCCCACAGCCCTGCCCAGGTCGAGTGCTTGACTCTATCGTGGGTCCAGTGCCTTCATGGGATCGGGCCCTCGCCTACTTGAGATCCAGCAGGGCTGTCTCCTCCGGCGAGTTCTACAACAGAGTTCCCTCTGCCCAGCTTGACGGAGACTGTCCAGGGTCAGCAGTTCTCTCACTGCCCAGTAGTCAGGGAGCTTCCTTGAACCTCACCTTGTCTTCATGGTTTTTCAGGAGGATTAAATGATCAGCATATAAAGTGATGTCCACACAGGACACACACCCACGTGTTGCACTGTTAGCCTGCTGACTGACAGTTTTCAGTGCTTTTATTAGGTTGGCCGAAAAGCTTCTTCGATGTTTAAGTAAAAGTAAAAGACAGTTTTCATTTTCACCAACAACTTTATTGAACTGTGTATTCGTTATTTTGTTCCATTACCTTCTGCCATTTCCCAGGCAACTTCATAATTCCATCTTCCCAAAGCTTGTTAGCTTTTTGAGCAAAGAACTGTTCCGAGTGCCTTTTACAGTCTTCCAAGGAATTGAAATTTTTCCATTAAGAGAATTTTGTAAAGACTGAAACGAGTGAACATCCGGAAGTGCAGCGTCCGCTGGATCCGGAGGATGAATCAGAACTTCCCTGCCAAGCTGTAACAGTGTCTGCCTGGTCACCAAAGAAACATTCAGTCTTGCATTATCCTGATGGGAGGTTTTTTTCTGTGTTGACTAATTCCAGACATTTTTCGTGGCGTGCTGCCCTCAGTTGGTCTCACTGGGAGCAGTACTTGTTGGACCTAATCGTGTGGTTTTCCAGAAGGAGCTCAGAGGAGCTCAGAGGACCTGCCAACCCCACCCCATACATCACCTCACCTTTGCTTGAAGACCAGCCTTTGGTGTGGTTGGTGGTGGTTCATTTCACTTGCCTTATGATCTCTTCTGTTCCACACTTTTGTACAGTATCCATTTTTCCTTGCCTGGTGTTTTAAAAATGGAACATTTTTGTTATGTTTAGAGAATCACATGTGGAAATAAGGTACAGAAGGTTTTTTTCACTAAACTTAAGTGGAACCCAAATATCACAGCTGGTGCAAATGATTTTCAATGCTTGCTTGGAACATTTTGAGTATGTCCACTATCTCCCGTGTGGTGTAAGCTTGATTGTTCTCAATGTCTCAATTTGATGGCTTTCAACTTTAAGTAGTCTACTGAGCCATGGAGCATCGTCCAGTGAGAAATCTCCAGCATAAAACTTCACAAACCACTTTTGACACTTTTGATCGGTCACAGCACCTTCTCCATACATGACGCAAGTCTTTTTTTTGCATTTCAGTCTCATTCTTACCTATCTCGAAATAATAAAACTTCCGTGTGCGCGTGCTCAGTGAATAAGATGCTGAAAATGTTGTTTTTCCTTCCATCTTCAGTATTTAAATGGCTGCACAAAAATTCACCAGTTTTGATAAGTTTTTTTAAAAAGTGTATACTGATACGACAGCTGTCACAATGGAACAAAATTGTTTCCACTGAAGTTAAAGACGAGAGCTACTAGAACCATCATATGCAAAGAAATGAAGGGACTTCTTGGCCACCCCATACGTGCAGCTGTGCGCTTAGACTCTGAGTGGCTGCTTGCTGTCCTAACCCTGGTTGTGTTCCACACCCTTCTTTTGCTGTCAGGCCAGCACTGGTCTTGCTGTTTGCTTAGCGCTGCCCTCCACGAGTGGCGTACTGTGTCTTCCTATAATACACCACTTTAATGAAGCAAACGCTCTCAGTTCTGAACGAGGAGCCCAACAGTGTAGAAACTCATGGTGCCTTCACACGTAAAAGAAGGAGGAAGCCTTCTTTAGTCGGAATGAAGGGACTTTATTTGTGCCCCTCAGAATACAGAGATGTCAACCTTATCACCGTGGCAACAAGTCCCCAGGTGAGGTGACCACTCCAAGCTGTGGCCCGTCAGTGGTCACGGGTGCGTTTTGCAGCCACAGCAACACCCTCCAGAGCCTCCAGTCAGGGGACACAAACCCCTCCCCAGCCTCCCCGTCCTCATGAGGCCTCATGGAACCTGCAGACAGGGTGGGCTCATGTGATGCACTCAGCCCGGCCCCAGGGGCCGAGGCGGGGGCCGGCGTGGCATGTCTCTGCCGTCTCCTCTTCTGGTGTTGACAAGGACCCACAGCTTCAGTGCTGAGCCTGGGAGACAGAGTGCCTAAAGCTGCCCCGGGGGTGGGCCGGGAGGGGCCCGGAGCGACGGCGTCCACAACCGGAGTCCGGTCACCACTCGATCCCCTGGCCGAGGGGAGTGATGCAGCCGCGTCTGAGCTGACTCGGGATTGTGTTTTCAGCATGTCTGTGGTTTCTCACCGGCGTGTCTCAAGCATCTGCCGTGCGCTTGACAGACTTGGAAGGGGGTTGGTGGCAGAGCTGGGAGCCGAGACCCTGGTGGTGGAGGAGCGCCTGCCATGTGCCCTGGGCTGTAACGGCGCCGCAGCGCTACCCCAACCCCATTCTCCATGGGCGTGCGCCCCGTCACAGGCCAGACCCGGAGCACAGGGGGGCTCAGGAACCTGCTCCAAGGCACGCAGCTCACGGGTTTTTCGAAATTGAGATTTGAACCCAGGGAGCCAGTTTCCCGGGTTTCCCGGAAAAGTGTCCTTAAGTTCTCCACTCTGCTGCCCTGGTAAATAGAAATGTATAGATGCATATATGTGTGGCTCAGGAAGATCCCCTGGAGACGGGAATGACAGCCCACTCCAGTATCCTTGCCTGGAGAATCCCGTGGACAGAGGAGCCTGGTGGGCTGCAGTCCATGGGGTCGCAGAGTCGGACACGACTGAGCGACGGAGACCTTCACGCGTGAGAGGGCGCACAGCAGCAGCGGGAGAGGGTGTTTCTGGGTCGCCCTCAACCTGGCGGCCCTGACGGCAGCATCTCACTGGCACGCGGCGCACGCCGGTCAGCATGCGCGTGTCTCCTCCTCCCCTGCTGTGCTGCCCTGCCTGGCTTACGGTGGTGGCCTAAGGGTCCACTGGGCGGAGGTCGGACTTCCTGACGTGACCGTTACCGGCTCACTGTGTGTGGCCGGGTTCACCACCAGGGACTGAGCCTGCGTGCCCTGCGTTCAGAGCGGATGCCTAACCGCCGGACCACCAGGGAAGCCCCCAGGCCGCGACTCTCTGCTGCGGGTGTTTCGCGTTTCAACGATTTCAGGGGAAACATTCGGGTTTTCTTTTAACGCCGTGTGTGATTGCTATCACCAGTGGAAATGTTTCGAGGATATGTCACGTTTTAGAATTTAGTCGGCTGACAAAACATTCTTCTTTCCCCCGCGGAAGCAATTGCACCTTCAGCGAAATGCCCTGTGCACGATTCCTAAAGACTTCTTCCAGCTGCTGCCCAACCTTTCATGGCTGGACCTGCGATTCAACAGGATCACCGCGCTGCCCTCTGGGATTGGCTGTCACAAGTGAGTAGCGTGTTTGTCTGGCCAGGTGAGGAGGTCGTCGTCTCTTAAAAGTGCCTGTCTTTGGCTGCCTCGCTCTCCCCCACTCCTCCCGTGAATTTCAACTTTAGAACAGAAGCGTGTAGTGGGGTCTTCAAGGCCATTGAGAGGTGTGGCGGCTACAGGTACCAAAGCACATGTGGCATGGTTGGTTTAGTCGCTGAGCTGTGCCCAACTCTGCGATCCCATGGACCATAGCCCGCCAGGCTACTCTGTCCATGGGAGTCTCCAGGCAAGAATGCTGGAGTGGGTGGCTGTTCCCTTCTCCAGGGGCTCTTCCTGACCCAGGGATTGAACCCAGGTCTCCTGCATTGCAGGCGGATTCTCTACCGACTGAGCTAAGCGAGGGAAGCCCCAAAGCACGTACATGATTATCACTTAGGACACTTAGTGCCTCGGAACACGCCGGCGCCACAGTGCCTCTGCCGGATGGTGCACGCAGCTTTCCCCACAAGCAGGTTCCATCTCTGCCTCCCGTCAGAAATACTAATACTTCTGATGCATGCAGACCAGCGGCTTCGCTCTCGAGGGCCCGTGTGTGACTGCACTGGCTCCCGGTAGACAACGAGACACTCTTCCCACCTGGGGAAAACCGGAAGCCCTGGAGCATGCTCTGCACTGTCCTGCTGAGTGCCTGCTACCAAGATGCCAGGCGTCCCCCTTCTAGAACCAAGGCCAGACTGCCTGCCCCCCTGAGCCCCCCAGAGACACATGCTTCTCTCAGGCGCCTTGGCCCCAGGCCCAGTGCTTCTGTGCCGGCTCTCGACCTTTAGGAAACCTCATGATGTGAACTTCAGACCCTCCTGCAGTGTCAGTGTGTCCGTGGCAGAGGGGACGCCAACTGCAAGGGCGCTGAGGTGGGCCTGTCCCTGGGGACAGAGCAGAGGAGGGGAGGCGGCAGGCGGTGCCCGGAAAGGGAGTCGCTGAGCTTGTAGGACAATTGCTAGTTTGAATTTCATCACGGAAGAGACAGAAGTCACAGAGGTTTGCAGGGAGCGGCAGTCCGGAGGCCCTGCAGCTGTCCACGCGGGACAGCCAATGGCATTCAGGTCGGATGGAG
Organism: Bos taurus; assembly: GCF_002263795.3. NCBI lineage: Eukaryota > Metazoa > Chordata > Mammalia > Artiodactyla > Bovidae > Bos > Bos taurus. Next base: position 51,942,919 of record NC_037353.1, read on the forward strand.
GGTGTGGGAGGGAGAGGGGGGTCCGAGGGTGACCTCCTTCCTATAGGAGTCATCGCAGCCCCCATGAAACGCAGAGCAGGGGCTGCAGAAGGCCCTTCAGTCGCCTGGACAGTTGCAAACTGGTTTTAAAAGTATTTCACAGAAGTGAGTGTTGCGTTGCGTGTAACAGGAGAGAAAGGCCCCCACGAGTCGCCCGGGCCTGCTGCAGCTGCACAGGAAGCAGGTCCCTGCTGTTGGCAGCGGGCATCTTGGGCACCTAGGGTGGGCACCCAGGGCGGGGCACCCAGGCCATCTCCCCGAGCTCCTGGGTCTGCCAGGGGTCGTGCCCCTGGGCCTGGAGCAGTGTGACAAGCAACTCTGCCCACTGCACTTTCTCTCGGTCCCCCGCCAGTGTGGCCGGTGGCCTCAGCGTCCCCGAGCGTCTGTCGGGGTGGTTTTCGGAAGCTCCGCTCATCACAGGCCCCTTGGCCTGTTGAGACCAGTTTCGTGCTCTTGGCCCACCGCTGACTTAGCAGTGGCACTCGGCGCTCCTCAGAGAGTAAAAATAAACCAGCACTGCTTCTTGTAAGCCCTGCTCTTCCTTCTGAAACAAATACACGGCCTCAAACTCGAGAATTCTTTGATTTTGCCACTGAAAGCCAGCTGCTGAATGTTGTCTAAGATATAATTTTGCCTGTGGTTTATAACCCGTTATGTCATTAAAATTAGATCAGCATGCTGAATGAAGAGCCCAAAACATGTTCATTAGAAATTTTAAGTAATTATGGGCTTATTAAAAGCCTTAAACTTTCCAAAAAGCCTAATCAAAACAACACCAGTGTTAACGTTCTCCCTGTCTGTGTCGTGGCTGTGTGAGCCGCTAGCAGGGAGAGATTTAAAGTGTCCAGCAGTGTATGTGATGGGGTGAGCAGGTGTTTGGCAGCATCTGGAGATCCTGAGGTTGTCACGCTTGGGGAGGGGTGGGGTGAGACCGGGATGCCCCTACCCTCTGAGCAGGGGATGGGCCTCACAAAGAGCTGCCTGGTCCCAGCGGCCGCAGCGCTGAGGCTGAGCCCGACCAGCTGCCAGGCGGCAAGGCTGCTGGCTGTCGGAGAAGAGCGTGGGGGGAACGTGTGCACATGTGCGTGGATGCCACCCCGCAGAGACAAGACAGGTGAAGAAATGTGATGCTCATTCGACTTCCTGCTTGCTAAATTATATATTTTTTGTCTTGTTTTGAAGGCATTTGAAAACTTTGCTTTTAGAAAGAAATCCCATCAGAATGTTACCTGTGGAGCTGGGTAAGTGTTAACAAACAATGAAATGAAAGATGGGTTAAAGTGCAGCCTTCTGCAGCCACCAGAATGCGCAGTGGACACACAGGCCTGCCCCCGCCTGGGGGACGCAGCCGACGCCCTCTGCTCTATCCCTCTGGGCGCCAAGACGACGGGGCTCACAGGGCTGCCACTGCCACGCTGACGTCCTGCCTGTGCACACATGTGTGAGCACTGGGGACGAAGGGCCCTGCGGTGCTCAGGGAGGGCGGCACCGGGGCTCTGTGGGCCTAGGCACCCTCCCGGTCCAGCTGCCCCTCCCCTCGGCCAGCAGGGTCTCTGTTCACCGTCTTTGCTTGCCTTGAGATCTTTCCCACTCACCACCCCTGCCCAGTACATGTTTAAAGGGCCTTCCTTTCAGACTCCTGCTAAGCTTCTGCGTTTGTCTCGTCCCGTGTGTATGCTTGGTGACCTGGCATCTGGGGCTCAGCACGGCGTCCTGGAGGTTTATCCATGTGGGCGTGGATGCCTGGAGTGTGTTCATCTCTGTTCACTTTCCATGTGAAGGGTTCTTCCACCTGCCTGGGGTCCCGGGTGTCTCCTGGTACGCCCTCCTGCCGGGCACCTCCTGCCTGGGCTCCGTGCCTCCTGCCCGGGCTCCCGGGCCCCGTGCCTCCTGCCCGGGCTTCCGGGCACCTCCTGCCCGGGCTCCACACCTCCTGCCCGGGCTCCCGGGCCCCGGGCGCCTCCTGCCTGGGCTCCGCGCCTCCTGCCTGGGCTCTGTGCCTCCTGCCTGGGCTCCCAGGCGCCTCCTGCCTGGGCTCCGTGCCTCCTGCCTGGGCTCCTGGGTGCCTGCTGCCTGGGCTCCTGGGCCCCTCCTGCCTGGGCTCCATGCCCCTCCTGCCTGGGCTCCTGGGCACCTCCTGCCTGGGCTCCGTGCCTCCTGCCTGGGCTCCTGGGTGCCTCCTGCCTGGGCTCCTGGGCGCCTCCTGCCTGGGCTCCACGCCCCTCCTGCCTGGGCTCCGTGCCTCCTGCCTGGGCTCCTGGGCACCTCCTGCCTGGGCTCCGTGCCTCCTGCCCGGGCTCCCGGGCCCTGGGAGCCTCCTGCCTGGGCTCCGCGCCTCCTGCCTGGGCTCCTGGGTCCCTCCTGCCTGGGCTCTGTGCCTCCTGCCCGGGCTCCCGGGCCCTGGGAGCCTCCTGCCTGGGCTCCGCGCCTCCTGCCTGGGCTCCTGGGCGCCTCCTGCCCGGGCTCCGTGCCTCCTGCCCGGGCTCCCGGGCCCCGGGCGCCTCCTGCCTGGGCTCCTGGGCACCTCCTGCCTGGGCTCCACGCCTCCTGCCAGCCTCGTGTGCTGTGCCTTCGTGCGTTTTGCCCCCAGGTGTGGGCTGCACCCAGTGGGCACTCTGTCTTATTTACGTTCCTCACATGGTCACCCTCTGCTGCTCTTCACTTCTTCTTGAAGTTTCGTCTTCCAAATGGGGCAACTTTGTTGGCGGGAAGATCTTCTTTTGTGTTACACTGAGTCTTATGGCAAAGGATTATTGTTACTGTTCGGTCACTACATCGTGTCCAGCTCTTCGTGACCCCGTGGGCTGCAGCACACCAGGCTCCTCTGTCCTCCACTATCTCCTGGAGTTTGCTCAGATTCGTGTCCTTGGAGTCAGTGATGCCGTCCAACCACCTCATCCTCTGCCACCCCAGGTTTTCTAAAAGGTCGTCTTTATTTTTCCTTCGTTGTTGAAGGATGTTTTAGCTGAGCGTGTGGGAAGCCAGACTGTGGGGACTGAGTACTTCGGAGACATCTGTGTTGTTATGTGGATTCCATCACCTGTTCAGAAGTCAAGCGTTTTGATAATAGAGGTCACATTTTTTTTCCTCTGGCTGCTCTAAGATTTTTCTTTTTTCATTTGACTTTCGGCAGTTTGTCTGTGGTGTGTCTGGGTGTGGTTTTCTTTGTATTCACGTTGCTCGGGGCTCACTGCGCTGCTTGGCTCTGCTTGTCGATGCCTCTCGTCAGATTTGGGGGGTTCTGGGGCCGCCGTTGTTTCTCTGGGCATCGTGTCCCCCGCATGCCTTTCCCTCGCATCCGGCTCCTGACGGTTACGTGTGCTTCTGTCTCAGATGCCTTGAGCGCCCCTTTCCCAGCTCCTGTCTCCCGCTCTGTGCTCCACCGTGATGGACTCTCTGTTGGCCCACCTTTGTGTCCATCGGTCCTGTCTTCTGCTGTGTTCAGTTGACTGTTAAGCTCATCCGTTCTGCTCAGTGGTTCTCACCTGCACTTGAGGTTGTGGGTGGGGTGGGGCTGGGAGGGGCAGATAATGACCAATTCAGGTTTTAAATTGTTGCAGGCCAGTTGATGGTCTCTGTTTCTATGTGAGTCCATTCCGGAAGGCCTTCCTTTCATCTGGGGTCTTGAAGGACAGTTGGATGGACTCAGATGCTTGATCAGCAGGTTTTCTCCAGCACCTGGAGCCTGATGCTCAGTGTCTTCTGCCACCATTGCTCTTGGCAAGAACTCAGCCAGCGACCTTGTGTTGTTCAGTCGGTCAGTCATGTCCGACTCTTTGCAACCCCATGGACTGCAGCATGCCAGGCTTCCCTGTCCTTCACTATCTCCCGGAGCTTGCTCAAACTCAAGTCCATTGAGTTGGTGATGCCATCCAACCATTTCATCCTCTGTCACCCTCTTCTCCTCCTTCCCTCAATCATTCTCAGCATCAGTCTTTTCCAATGAGTCAGTTCTTTGCATCCAGTGGCCAAAGTATTGGTGCCTCAGCTTCAGCATCAGTCCTTCCAATGAACACCCAGGACTGATCTCCTTTAGGATGGACTGGTTGGATCTCCTTGCAGTCCAAGGGACTCTCAGGAGTCTTCTTCAGCACCACAGTTTGACAGCATCAGTTCTTTGGTTCTGAGCCTTCTTTATGGTCCAATTCTCACATGCAGACATGACTACTGGAAAAACCAGACCTTGTGGCTGGTTCCTTTACATAATGACTTGTTTCCAAGGTTATTTTCTTGGTCTTCCAGAAATTGCACCGAGATGTCCTCAGTGTGAATCCCTTTGAGCATCTTGGGAGTGTAGATTAATGTCTGTCGTCGCCTCCGGGGGCTTTTTGGCCGCGGTCTCCTTGGGTAACTCTTCTGCTCCTTTCTGTGTCTTTGCTCTCCTTACACACGTTTGCACACCTGCCGCTGTTCCACAGGCTCTGGAGGTTCCGCTCTGGTTTTAACCCTTTCCCCGTCTGTGATCTTCGGATGGAGACTTTCTGCTCCTCCATCTTCAGGTTCGCTTACTGTTTCTGCTCCATCTCGTGCCTGCTGCTGAGTCCCTCCCATAGATTTTCATCTCAGTCTTCGTGATTCTCAGCTCCAGAGCTTCCACTTGCTTCTCTTGTGTAGTTTGTACTTTGTGTTGACATTTGCTGAGTCATTTCACTACGTTTTCCGTTAATCATTTAAACACGGGTGGTTGTTTTTGTTGTTTCATTCATTTGAACACATGTAAAATGACTGTTTTGAAGTTTCTGTGTGCTAAATCCGGCACCTGGACCAACTGGAAGACAGCCTCTGCCGACTGTGTGTTTCCTGAGTGTACGGCCCGTTCTCCTCCTGCTCCTCCTTTTCTGAATGACCCGAGTTTTTGTTGTTGTTGTTGAAAATAGGTCTTTGAGATAGCACGTGACAGATCTTTGTATTTTGGTTTTCACCAGAGCGCTGCGGTTGCCGTTTCCATTTCCGTATTTAATTTTATCACCACCATGGTCTTCATCCGCAGAACCCCTCTCCTCTGCAGAGATTATTTTTTTTTCAGAAGCAGATCTCAGACATCTGTTATGACCTTTCGCCCCAGATCCTGGGGCATGTTGGGGGCCGGGCTGCCTGACGGGCCGGTTCCGCCGGCTGGCGGTGCTGACGGCTCTGCTCTCCCGCAGGGAGCGTGACCACCCTGAAGGCCCTGAGTCTGCGGCACTGCCCCCTGGAGTTCCCGCCGCCCCTTGTGGTGCAGAGGGGGCTGGTGGCCATCCTGACCTTCCTGCAGATCTGCGCGGCCGACCACGAGGCCCCCCACGACGGCTCCCCTCGAGGTGGGTGGCGTGACTGTTAGGACGCGCTGGTGCCAGTGCTCTGTGACACCGGGGCCCCAGGGAGTCACACGGGGTGAAGGCGCCTGGCACATCCCCTGCCAGACTCGCACAGACCTCCGTGCTCTCTCAGAGCCGCGTGTCTTCCTGGTTCCGAGTGCATGGGTTTGCACCCTCGGTGCCTGTCACTGAGCTTGTTGAGGGTGGGTTTGGGTAAAAGCCCACTGGGGTGGTTCAAACAAAGCTGTCCTCACCTGCAAGCCCCCACGAGGTGACCACCCCAGGAGTCACTTAAAAACACACCAAACGACCAGGCGGAACAGTGGTCTGCGTTGTCCCGAGTTAGTTGCTTTCCCGCCACGTGGGGTGACAGTCAGCATCCGTCTGCGGTGTTGCCATTGGCCCTCCTGCTTGACTCGAAGGACTGCCTCTGCCGGGACCTCTCCTCCTCTGTTTGGTGTTGGGCCGGGTCCAGTTTGTGTCCGATGCTGAGTCAATTGTCCACAAGCAAATTGGACACATAGGCTCATTTCTCGTCACTTCTTAATACTTTTTAAAGCATGTCTTTGCCCATTTTGAAAACTGTTTTTCTTTAAAAAGAAACGCAGCAACCCCCAGCATGTAGTGGTCGGGACCAGGCCGTCCCGGGCTCACACGAGCCGCACCTGCTGTGGCCACAGTGCGCCCCTCGTGCACCCTTGGGTTCCCGGGGAGGAGCCCTGGCCCGGTTCCGAAGGGCAGGTGCCGCCATGCTGACCTGTGAGTCCAGGTGCCCACCCGCCCACATTCCAGTCTCCCCCGAACACGGAGAGCGGCCTCCGCTTCAAGAAACAAAGTTGTGACCACTGACGCTGAACGTATTGTTCAGAATTTAACATTTTATTGTATAGTTAAAACTCATTATCTTTCGGTCCCATTGTATTTTTTATTTGTATTTTTACAAAGAGGGCTGTGTGGGTTCTAACATAATAGATACATGATCGACTGGGGAAAAGGGTAGAAAATGGTAAATCAATTAGGCCGAAAAGCTGAAGATGAATTCGCCTTGTACCAGAAGGTAACTTGGATGGACTAAGCTGTCTCAATGTGTTGAAGAACGCCAGGGGCCACTGGGTCTGGGGCGTGTGCTGCAGGCTGAGACTGGGCTTGGTGGGTGAGCCTGGGGCAGGCCTGGGCCTCCTGTCTGTCTGTCAGTCAGCACATCGGGTCCTGCCCCGCCAGAGGCCATGTGAGGCCAGATGACCCCCGTCTGCAGGGTGCTGTGGCCCTAACACCCAATGAGGGCTGTGGTGCACCTCAGGATGAATATGTTTGGGGCCAGTTTTCTCACTTGAGTTTCCTAGAGATCAAAGTGTCTAAAGTCAGCAAAAGTGTTGCAATAAAAAATGACAAGTGTGTGGGCTGAGCATCAATTAGAAGCAGATACTAGAAGGTCTAGATGGGGAAGATGTCTTCATTTATATGGACTTATGTGCAGTGTGAGGGCCTGGGGCACAGGGACCGCCCCAGCCCACTCTACACAGGGAGCCCCCCAGCCCTCTCTGTGCAGGGAGAGGGCTCCAGGCTGTGTCTCGGGCGTGGAAGTGCAACCTACTAAAATGGCCTTTTGTTCGCTGTCCGTTTCCCCAGTTAAAAAGATGACCGTAAGGGATCTGCCACAGCCCCTGTTGGAGTTATCCGAAGAGCACGTGCCTAACAAAGAAACCATTCGTTCTCAGGAGCCAAAGGGAAGCATGGTAACAGAAAAGGCAGACTTTTTCCCACCTGTTGAAACACTAGACCCGCACGAGCCCAGGAGATCCACCGAGCCCCCGGAGGACTGGCCGAGCGAGGAGGAGATCCGGCGGTTCTGGAAGCTGCGGCAGGAGATCGTGGAGAACGAGCAGGCAGGGGCGCTGGGGAACCAGCTGCTGCCAGCGGAGCTGCCCCCCAGCCTCAGGGCCGCGCTGAGCTCCAGAGGGAAGCCGCTCCCCCGCCCGAGGCCCCTCTGCAGGTGAAGGCGGGAGGCGAGGCTGGACGCAGTCCCCGCAGGTCGTCACGGTATCCTGTGAGGCCCTGTTACGATGTCAGGGGGACATGTGTCCACGTCGCCCTCCTGAGACATGGCAGGTGCCAGCCCCAGTTTAGTGTTCAAGTTACCCAGACGGGGGCAGCGAGGGAAACAGGCTCAGAGCAAGAGGTCACAGGAGAGAAAAACTTACGCCATGTGCGTGTGCATGGTGTGTGTGTGCGCGTGGTGTGTGTGTGTGCGCATGGTGTGTACGTGTGCATGTGTGTGCACGTGTGGTGTGAGTGTGCATGGGTGTGTGTGTGCACATGGTGTGAGTGTGCATGGTGTGTGTGTGTGTGCATGGTGTGTGTGTGCACGTGTGGTGTGTGTGTTCATGGTGTGCACACGTGTGTGGATGTGTGTGTGTACAGAGAGAATGTCACCCAGTAACACTGGCGAACACAGCTCATACGTGGGCACGGGCGGTGACGTCACATCCAGGGCACAGGACGTGGTCCGCGGTCACTCGCCTGCGGCCCCATGGACTGTGTGGACGAGTCTGTGGTGAAAGTCTGTGGCGAGGCTGTGAGACGGGCCCATCTGAGGTGACAAGGCTGGTCACTGTTGGAAAACAGAAGAGCTTAGATCCACGAGAAAAGGGGGCACGTGCTCACTGCACTGTCGCTTCAGCCGTTGTATAGGTTTGAGACTTTCTCAAAGGAAAGCATCGTTGGAGGGTCATCGCCGTGGGGAGGGTCACTGCCTGGCCGTGGCCCTGGGCTCACAGCACAGGGCTCCCCAGCAGAGGCCCCGATGACCCAGTTCATCTAGGTCCATGCCCACCTTTTGCCGCAGCAGCACAGTCTCACCTGGTCCCAGGTGTCGTCCAGTCGTGACCTGGCCTGGGGAGGGGGTGGAGGCCCTGCCCACCAACCGTGACCGTTGGGACTTCCACAGGCAGCTGCCCGTGGCTCCTCGCTCGTGCCCAGGGGCCGACTCAGGCTGCATGACGCGCTCGGCTAACGACCTCGTGTCATCGTAGGATGAAGATACCCTCTTTCCAGGGCGTGCTGCCCGAGCTGGACTCCACCCGGCAGGCCCTGGTCCGCACCAGCCAGCTAGGGAAGAGCAGGGGCCTGGCCCTCCAGGAACTGCGGGAGAGGCAGGCTCAGGAGCAGAGCAAGAGGTGAGGTTGTGGAGGAGTGTGCCCGGGTCGAGGTGAAGTGGGGGGGGACGCCAGGGTCAAGGGGGTGCCTGGGGTGAGGGAGCCCCCTGGGGTCGCGTGGGGCGTCCGGGGTCGGGGTCGGGGGCGTCCGGGGTCTTGGCTTTGCTGGAAGCCTCCGTGCTGTGCCCCATGGCTGGGCGCAGCCCCTCGTCCACCCCTGGCCTGTGTCCCCCTCTGCTTCCTTATCCTCCCCCTGCTCCTCCCCGAGTCTGTCTCCTGTCTGTCACCGGCTCTAAGGAAAGCTGCTTAGAGCAGCGTGCTGTCCGTGGGCTCATCCTGCCCCTACCCGGGGGTCCGGGCTGACTCAGTCGGCCTCGTGTGGGGTCACCTTGGTCCCGTCCTCACTGTCCACCCTCTGCCCTCCAGCCCCGCCGACTGCCCGTCTCCCCTGCACCCTGGGCCCCCAGAGACCGCCTAGCACAGACAGACTGCCTCCAGCATGCCCGGGTGCCCACCCTCTGGTTGGGTTTGGCTGGCAGCGTGCCCGGGCGCCCACCTCTGGTTGGGTTTGGCTGGCAGCATGCCCGGGTGCCCACCCTCTGGTTGGGTTTGGCTGGCAGCATGCCCGGGTGCCCACCTCTGGTTGGGTTTGGCTGGCAGCATGCCCGGGTGCCCACCCTCTGGTTGGGTTTGGCTGGCAGCATGCCCGGGTGCCCACCTCTGGTTGGGTTTGGCTGGCAGCATGCCCGGGTGCCCACCCTCTGGTTGGGTTTGGCTGGCAGCATGCCCGGGCGCCCACCTCTGGTTGGGTTTGGCTGGCAGCATGCCCGGGCGCCCACCCTCTGGTTGGGTTTGGCTGGCAGCATGCCCGGGCGCCCACCTCTGGTTGGGTTTGGCTGGCAGCATGCCCGGGTGCCCACCCTCTGGTTGGGTTTGGCTGGCAGCATGCCCGGGTGCCCACCCTCTGGTTGGGTTTGGCTGGCAGCATGCCCGGGTGCCCACCCTCTGGTTGGGTTTGGCTGGCAGCATGCCCGGGTGCCCACCTCTGGTTGGGTTTGGCTGGCAGCATGCCCGGGTGCGCCCACCCTCTGGTTGGGTTTGGCTGGTGGGGGGTCTGGTAGGAGGTCAGCGGGGCGAGGGAGAGAGAGGGCAGGGTCTGTCCGCTCCCCCTCCCCAAGGCTGCGGTGGGCACAGCCTCATCTCCTAGCAGGGCCTGCTCTGCCCCCGCGGTCCCTCCCCTGCCTTGTAAATTGTCTGAATAAACCTTCTGGAATCAGCCCACCTGAGTGTCTTCTCTCAGGACCCTCAGAGCAAATGTTCAGATGGGCCCGCATGCTGGTCCCGTCCCACATGTGCTTTTCTAGTGGGGTTCCATCGCCTTCAGGGAAAGGCCGGTGCTGCCAGGCACTCAGACCCAGGCAGGGAACACGGCGTGCCCGCCCTGGGGCCCTGCACTCGTGACTGATGGTGCGGCTGAGCGAGGCGGTGTGGCCTGGGCTCCCCCGGGTGTCTGTCCACCTGCGTGCCTCGTGGAACTTGCCGCACCCCCACTGTGCCCCTCCAGGTGTCCCCCGCCCCCTCCCCATCCAGGCAGGTCTGCAGGGGCGGCTGCCCACCGCCCCTCCCGAGCACCTTTGCCTCCTCCGGCTCAGCTGGGCGCCCGGCCTGGGGCCCAGAGGCAGGGCAGACGAAGGTTGGGCTCCGAGGGGCCCAGGGCGCCACCCGCCCTCTCCAAGCAGCTCTGGAGTCAGAGGGCAGGTGGCAGCTCCCTCCTGGTTCTCTGCCGTGGGCCTGAGACCAGTCAGTGCCTCCAGGCCCAGCGTGGGGCCTCTCCAGTGGCCCAGCCTCCACATGGCCCCCGCCTATCTGTGCTCCTGCGGTTCCCCAGAACCTCGGTCTGTGCCTCTGAAGGAGTAGGTCCCTTGCAGCCCATTTCCTGAGAGGCGACAGAGACCCCTGAGAGATGTCACAGAGAGGTGACAGAGGCGCCTGCAGTTGCAGAGTCACAGCTTCCTGTGGGCAGCGGCTTGGGGCCTGGGGTGGGCAGCCCCACAGGTGAGGAGGGCTCTGTGCAGGTGCAAAGAGGGCACCTGGCCCTCCCAGGAGGCATGGGAGGCGGTGCGAGGATAGCCAGCCTCGCACTGGGCCTGGGAATGAGCAGGCCAGTGCCTGCAGAAGAGGGTGTGGGGCAGTGACACCCGCTCGGAGGACCCAGGCCTGAGCTGCAGGAGGAGTGAGGGGTGACTGAGCTGCAGGAAAGGGGTCTGAGCACCCATAGGGAGCTCCTGGGAGGCGGGGCAGGGAGGTGGGGGGAGCTGCAGGGGGCGAAGTGCTCTGTTTGGAGCACCAGAGCCGGTGCCTCCCTCAGGCTGGAGCCCAAGACAGAGGCCTTGAGGGGTGGAGGCCAGGAGCCCAGAAGGGCCAGCACCGTGACCCTGAGGACGGAGGGGATCTAGCACCTCCCAGCAGGGGCCCGGACCACGGGAAAGATCTGGGGAGTCTGGGAGGGCAGCAGCTTCTGGGCCCACAGCGGAGGGCTCTGCCCGGAGAGGAGACGGAGAGCCAGGTCTGGGGGCCAGAAGGGTTCGCCAGAAGAGTCAGGACCTGGTTCAAACAGGCGAGTGGCTGCCTGGGCTTGAGAGCCGGTGCCCAGAGCCGGAGCCCGGCGTGTGAAGCCCCCGGCCCGGCCATCTCAGCGCCACGGCTGCGGCCCGGGTGGAGCTGGGCTAGCTGGGGACCTCCTGGGCGCAGTGCCTGGCACCGCAGAGGCAGCAAGCCCTGGGCATCGTCTGGGGTTTGTGGTGCAGCAGGTTATGCGCTGCCAACAGCCTAGCCGCGGGCACCGGGCGGCAGAGACGGGGCTCAGGCTCCTGGTGAGACTCAGGCATCCCCCCTCCGCCGCGTGCAGACCCGTAAATGCCTGAGGCCTTGGCTTTGGAGCTGGCGGCCCCAGCTGGGCCCTCCTGGAAAGGGCTCTGGTGCCTCAGCGGGCAGGGGCTGGCCAGGGTCGGGCTGGTCCCCACCAGGAGGTCCAGACAGACTCAGAGGCGCCAAGCGCTGCCCAGGAGGCCTGGGTGTCCGGCCGGCATCTGCCCTCTGAGGGGGGCCCCGGAGTGAGGGGCTTTTGTGTGAAGCTCTAGAAGTGACCGTAGAAACGCTTCTGTGTGAAGCTCTAGAAGTGACCGTAGAAACGCTGGTGAGTTGAGGGCCGCTTTACCCACAGCGCTCACGTTCTGCTGCCCGCCCCCCGGCACCCCCCCCAGAGACAAGCGATTGCTGCAAGAGTGGAGGGAGAGTACCCAGGTGATGAGGAGAAGGCAGGAGGAGCCCGGGAGCCTGCCAGCCCCGCCCCCGCGGAGGAACCCGGTACGTGGGGGGCAGGGAGGGGGCGCCCGCGTAGGGGAGGGGGCGCCCGCAGAGGTACGTGGTGGGTGGGGAAGGGGACGACCCCTCGGAGGAACCCGGTATTTGGGGGGGAAGGGGTGCCCCCGCAGAGGGGAGGGAAGTGGTGGGGAGGGGGCGTCCGCGGAGGAGCCCCGGAGCCGGGTAGGCGGTGGGGAGGGGGCCGGGCCGCGTCCAGGAACCCGCGTGAAGGCGGCCTGCCTTGCAAAGCCCGTCAGCTGGCGGTCCTGTCCCTCTGCCAGCGGTGACCTCACGCAGAAAACAGAGACCACCAGCTCGTCCACCCTGTCCCGGGCTCCGCCGGCAGCACCCCTGCAGCCCCGCTGCCCGGCTTCCCAGGAGCTCCCTGTGGGCGCTCAGACCACTTCCCCGAAGCTCATCCCTCACCTGCCTGCAGCTCAGGCCTGGGTCCTCCCAGAGGGGGAGTCACTCCTCTGCAGCGTCCTCTGGGGGGCTGTGCCGTCCTGGGAACCCCCCACCGGCCTCCTCATTCCCAGGCCCAGTGAGGGCTGTCCTCGCCCCCCACCCCACCCGGTCCCTCCCACGGGCCATCCCGAGGCCTGGCCGGTCCTCTGTTGTGCTCCCCAAGCAGCTCTGTCCTGGCGTCCAGGCCTCATCACCGGCTCTGCTCAGGGCAGCCTTGTGTCTGCAGCTCCGCACCCCTGTATGTGAGACCCCAGTAATGAAGTCACTCTGCCCCTGCCCAGGGCCCCAGGGCCCCCCTACAGCCCATGCGCTCTGCCCAGGGCCCAGCCCCCCAGGTGTGTCTTCAGAGCGGGGGTGGGGTTGGTCACCATACCCCTCGACCTGCACAGGCTCCCGGCTCCAGGCAGCTGCTGGCCAAACTGTGCGGGCACCCTGCCCCAGCAGACCGCCTGGGCCAGCCATGCAGGACGCGCTGGCCTGTTGTCCCTCTGGAGTCCCTTGGCTTCCCCTGCTCCCTTCTGCAGGCAGTAGGCCCGCCTGGGTGCTGATCTGGCAGCGGAAGGGCCCGAGATCCTGGGCTCAGGGCCCCCAGGCTGGACTCCGGTCTGCAGTCCAGGCCACGGGCCACGAGACGGGCAGCAGACCTCCTCCCCTCCCCCAGGGCCCAGGAGGCCCATTTCCCTCCACCTGCACCCCCTGCCCCCTGGCCCCCCGCAGCCTCTTCATGGTGATGAGGGCTCCTCCTCCTACCCAGAGCACAGAGGGGATCGTCAAGGTGACCCCTAGAGACCAGGACCCCCCTTGGGCCTGGGTTTAAGCGTCGTCGTGGCCTTGGTGGCCATCGGATGGGGAGTTGCCACGAGTCACTTGTGCCTGAGTGCCCGTAACAGACCACGTGCCGTCTGGACTGTGTGGTTAAGCGCGCAGTTCAGGGGCACTTAGCGCAGTCCCGGCACTCTACAGGCGCCACCTCGTCCATCTGCAGGGCCTTCCCGTCTTCCCAGACTGCAGCTCTGTCCCCGTGCAGCACTGGCTCCCCAGTCCCTGCCCCTCCCCACTCTCTGTCTGTGTCTGACTCCTGGGACCCCCGTGAGTGAGGGCACCCTGCGTGTGCGCCATGACGGTCATTTCACTGAGCATCGCGTCCTCAAGGCTTGTGGGCATCGTGGCCTGTGTTGAAATCCCTTCCTCTTTGGGGCTGAGTGATGTTCCGTGTGTGTGGATGGGCATCTGCTTCTCTGTCCATCCAACCACGGCCACTGAGTCGCTGCCGCCACGGGGCAGCCATGACCCAGGGCATGGTATTTGCGCACTCCTGGCATGTGTTGCAGTGCTCGCTGCCTTTTTGCATGCTTCCCTCCAGCTGGAAATGACTTCCATGATGCTGTGCAAGAAGAAGCTTGTCCCATTCTGTATATTTTGTATTTTACGGAGAAATACGGCTTCTCGTCACTCCGTTACTAGGGTTCATAGCATAGGAACTGAAGAGTGTCTATAAATCTGGAGTAGCACTTTGCCTCCTGAGTTAAATGTAACAACACTGAAACTAAAACTAGGAAAGTACAAGCAGCAGTGTTTTTCATGGTCTAAAATAAAGTCAAAGGACGGGGAGATTGTGACATGTGTTTGTAACGAAAGGTTAATATCTAATATATAAAGAGAAACCACAAATAGATTTTTTAAAGAGTGCAGTAGACAGATAGGCAGAGGGCAGGACAGGCAGGTCGCAGGCAACGCCCGGGTGGCAGAAAACCCAAAGGAGACGCCCGCGTCTCAGTGCTCCAGCTGTGAACAGCGGCCGGCACGCTCAGCGGGCAGCCTAGAGAGACCGGGCCGCGGAGGGCCGGCTGCAGGCCGTCCACTTCCAGGAGCACGTCTGGGAGAGTTAAAGACACTAAATTCTTGGGAGCCTTCCGGGGGCCTGTCTCAGAGAAGTAAAAGCAGTCGTGTGGCGGGCCTGTAGGTGGGGAGCGCATTAGTGGCCCTCAGAGTCATCTGCAGGGGCGAACGTAGGCAGAGCTGGGGCTCCGTCCACCGCATCCCCCATCCCTGTGAGCTTGGCGGAGGGGCTGGGCTGGACTGGCCCACAGGGACACGGGGGCGCCTGGCCTCCCACAGCCTGCCTGTGGGCTCTGCAGGGGTCGCCGACGTCCTGTCCACCCCCTGCACCGGTCAGGAAGCTTCCTCTGGTCCAGGCAGGGGCCCGAGCCTCGTGACTCACCACCCACTTTTTCGAAAGTTGTGGTATCCTCGTTTTTCATGATGCTCTGAATCCAGCGGCTTTGTCAGTGACCTTAGAGTCCACGCACTGTGCTCTGGTAACAGCAACACAGGGCTAGGGGTGCAGCCGGAATCACACCCTTCACGTCTTAAAGGTAAAAGCAGGTGTCTGTGTGTAAGAAATGCCCATTGGACCTGGCGCTTGCTTGGGGGCCACAGCAGGAGGGCCTGACACATGGCGCTGTGTGTGCAGCACCCCACCCCCCAGGCAGGAGGTTCCAATTCCGATTCTGCTGCGTCTGTGGCAGCTGTCCCAGTGAGGGTAGGGGGATGGGGGGATGGGGAGTGGAGGGGAGAGGAGAAGCTTGCGGGCTCCTGCTCCCCCCACTCCCCAGCCTCTCCCAGCCTTAGGCTCCTTCTGAGGTCAAGCAGGTGCTGCTGGGCTGGAGATGGTGACGCAGGCGGCCGGCCTGGTGACCCACTTAGAGGTGACCTGGCAGATTAGCCCTGCATGACCCCCCCCGCCGCCCCGGCACCCCACCCAGCCTTCTCCCATCTGAGACTCACCCAGTCCCTGCAGCAGCCATGTGCCCCTACACATATGTGGACACACTCGCACACTTCGCACACAGACACATTTGCACACTTTACACAGACACACTCACACAGTCTCTGCAGCAGCTGTGCACCCTGACTCACACACATGCACTCATACACTTCACACATAGACACACTTGCACGTTTCACACACACACACAATCTCTGCAGCAGCTGTGCCCCCCAACACACACACTCGCACACTTCACACACACACACAATCTCTGCAGCAGCTGTGCCCCCCAACACACACACACACACTCGCACACTTCACACACACACATAATCTCTGCAGCAGCTGTGCCCCCCAACACACACACACACTCGCACACTTCACACACACAGACACACTCGCACACTTCAGATGCACAAGTCTAAGCTCCCTGGGCTGGGGCTCCAGTGGGGGGCGAGGCAGCTGCAGGCAGCGCCGGGCGACGGCTCTGCCGTGTTGCCACTCGCGTCCCGGTTACAGGGCTGCAGAGCCCCCAGCTTGTAGCCCTGACGGCAGAAATCTTCCAGGTCCCGCCAGGAGGATAACTGCTGCAGGATGGCTGGAGTGGGGGCACGGGTCACCCCAGCAGAGCAGCAAGAACACACCCCAACAGCAGGGGGCTGGGCACCTCCAGGAGCACAGGGTCTGCACAGAGCCCAGAGCACTGGGCGTCCACGTGGGAGCCAAGGAGGTCAGGGCACACACAGGAGAGTTCCACCCAGGCATCCAGGTGTGGCCAGCATGAGGAGGAGAGAAAAGAAAGTTCCGGAACAGAAAACCCAGTAGACAGGGAACAGGAATCAGGCAGGACAGAGGATGGCCACTGTGGGGAGGCGGACGAGCAAACTCAGATGAAACACACCAGGCCCCAGTAGTCAGAAATCCAGGGCAGATGTCCCCAGGCCCCAGAGCTGATTCTCTAGCATTCAGAGTGCTGTTCACACACACTTTGGGTAATGCCCTAACCTAGACGTTTGAAGGAATTTGTTGTTTTCAAGATAAACGTCAGTGGTCTGTGAATTCTTTTCTTGTTTTATTTAATTTTTGGCCGCACTGGGTCTCGGTTGCTGGGTGCAGGCTTCCTCTAGTTGCCGTGAGCTGGAGCCACTCTCCACTGGCGTCCGAGCTTCTCGCTGCGGCGGTTTCTCTTGTTGCAGAGCTTGGGCTCTGGGTGTCAGGCTTCAGGAGCGGTGGCTCTCTGGCCTTTCAGCACGTGTGGCACACGGGCTCAGTTGCCCTGTGGCATGTGGACTCCCCCTGGACCAGGGATCAAACCCGTGTCCCCTGCACTGGCTGGTGGACGCCTATCTGCTGTCCCACCAGGGAAGGCCTAAGCAGTCCGTGAATCCTTAGAGAACCACGCAGCCTTTATCCTGCCCTCCTTGGCCCGTGCACAGGGCCCCTCCGCCCAGAAGAACCTGTCGTGCCTGCTTCCGGGGAGGGCGGAGAAGATGTCCTGCTGGAGATGCCGGACGATCACCGTCTGGAGCTTGTGGGGTCCCTGAGAGCAGTCGGGGCTCACCGGCCTTGGATCGGGTGGCAGGAGGCTAGTCAGGGGACACCCCTAAGCCCCAGCTGTACCTGCACACGTGTGGGGGGCCGTGAGCTCACGTGGAGCCACAGGGGTCCGTCTCTGTCAGAAGAGCTGGCTCTGCTGCTTCTGGCGTATTTTCAAAGTCTGTCTGCCGGTTTGTCGTGTCCTTGATCCAAGCCGATGAGTCTGTAATTCAGGTTTTCTGACTGCAGGCCTTCTTCGGCTTTCCCCACACTGAGTCAGGCGTGAGCCCGCACGTTAGCTTGACTTAGTGACGGAACACGGTCAGGTGTGTGGTGCCCACGCCCGGGCCAGGCCCACGTCCTGCGCTGTAGCCTCGCCCCCCCACACCCCGCGCCGGCCGAGGGTTGGGACCCCAGCGTGAGGGGCGCGAGCGTGCTGTGCCTGGCAGCTGACTTGGCATCAGCGGCTGTTTTCCAGAAAGGCTCTTGCTGCGTCTTCCAGGGGGCAGCAAAGATTGCCTTTGCCACGGACCCGAGAGAGAACAAGAAGACACCGAAGAATTCGCCTGGAAAAGCGACACAAAGCAAAGAGAAGCCGCTGTAAGCACGTCAGGAGACGAGGTCGGCAGCCTCCGCGGCAACCGGCGCGAGTCCATCCTCCTAGACACGCCCCTTCCGCCCGCCCCGACCCCGGAGGCCCCGGCCCCCTCCACGGGCAGCAGCTCTGGTCCGAGGGCCCTGGAGGAAGGTGGTTGTGCTGTGACCTGTGGATGGCAGAGGGCTCGTTCCTCCATCATCCTGGAAATTGGGAAAGTGTCACGGGTCCATCAGTGGGTTAAGGCAGCCATATGGGGGGGTCTGACCTGCAGCTGAGGAGTTGGTGGGGGGTGCTTGCAAATCTGGGATCCCACGTCGCCCCCGTGGCCCCTTAGCAAGCCCAGCCGGCCATATCTGTGCACAGACACCCCGCCCCGTGGGCAGGACTTCCCAGGAGCTGGGGTGTGAGATGAGGGCAGTCAGGCCCCTCGCCATGGGGTCTGTCCTGAGGACTCAGGCAGCCACTGTGCTAGGGGGGTTCTCAGGGCCCCGGCAGGGGTGTGCCCCAGGGTCTACCACCCTCCCCATCTCACTCCCGACGTCCTGTGGGGGACGCGGCCCCGGGCCTCGCTGAGCAGACCCGTCCAGCGTCACCCCTGAGGCCGCGCTCTGTTCCTCTCTGAGGGATTATTAAAACCGCGCGTTCCCACCGGAAACAGACACCCCCTGCTTCACCAGGCGCTGATGCAGTGTCCTCGGTGTGTAACGTCTCCCACGAACCTGAGGCTTTAAAGCAGAGCAGGTCCAGCAGGAGGGGGCGCGGGAGGCGGCCTGTCCCCTGTGGGTGGGCGCCCGAGGCAGGGGGAGCGGCCCCTCCCGGCCAGGGGGACAGAAGTTGCTCCAGGGTGGGCGAGCGAACAGCTCCGTCTCGCCGCACCCTGTCCCCGCAGTGGTCTCCGAGGGCAGATTCTGGAGGAGACGCTGAAGCCACAGACCCAGCAGCTGCACGCGCGGAGGAGCAGGTTCAGGGGGCTGGCACCCCTCGAGGACGTCGGGAAGGCCGCCCGGGACGCGGAGATGGTGACTGTCCATTGAAACCTGGAGGGAGCCACACACACAGGCTCTGACCCTGGGATTTGGGAGGGCAGGAAGGAAGCGGAAGCAGCGGGTCCTGAATGGAGGAGCCCAGGGATCTCCCTGAGCCTGAAAACACAGGCCCCGGGGGCAGATGTAACCCGTGTCCTGGGAGAGGGGTCTGGGGGAGGTAAGGGAGTGTGGGAGGTGGGACAGAAGGGAGACCCCTGCACGATCCACGCCGGCCCTCTGACAGGAGGGGGCTGCTCTGACGCTGACCCCCTGGCTACCTCATTCTCCATCTCACCATTTCCTGGTCCAGCCTATGCGGGGCAGGGGGCGGGGGGAAGGGAGACCCCCAGCACAGGGGGCTGAGGCACGCGGGGTGGGGGGGTGAGGGGAGACCCCCAGCAGAGGGGGCAGGCTTGTGGAGTGGAGGCGGGGGAGTGGAACGGAGACCCCCAGCAGAGGGGCAGGCTTGTGGGGTGGGGGCAGGGGAGTGGAAGGGAGACCCCCAGCTGAGGGGGCAGGCTTGCGGGGTGGGGGCGGGGGGCGGGGGAGGGAAGGGAGACTCCCAGCAGAGGGGGCAGGCTTGCGGGGTGGGGGTGGGGGAGTGGAAGGGAGACCCCCAGCAGAGGGGCAGGCTTGTGGGGTGGGGGCAGGGGAGTGGAACGGAGACCCCAGCAGAGGGGCAGGCTTGTGGGGTGGGGGCAGGGGAGTGGAAGGGAGACCCCCAGCAGAGGGGGCAGGCTTGTGGGGTGGGGGTGGGGGAGTAGAACGGAGACCCCCAGCAGAGGGGGCAGGCTTGCGGGGTGGGGGCGGAGGGAAAGGGAGACCCCCAGCACAGGGGGCTGAGGCTTGCAGGGAGTGGGGCCCTCCCCTTGGGGGGCGGGAGCGGCTCCAGGCCCAGGGCACGGGCTCCGCCCCCACCGTGCCTCTGCGTCCAGGCTGACCTGAGTACCTCTCTGTCCTGAGGCCCGGAGGCTGCACGATGAAGTACTGAAGCTGAGACTGAGGTCGGCCTTGAACAGAAACCACCAGTGTGCTGCCCTGCCCAGGAGCCTGTCGCTCAGGCCGGCTGTGTCCCGGCCTCAGAATATATTTTTTAACCCAAAGTATTAAGAATTTGAACACCTTTACAGACACTACTGGCGGCGTCTTCTCACCTGGAAGACGTGGCTCGCGCCCTCCCAGGGAGCCCCCTGGCGCAGAGCCTGAGGGCCTGTGTCTCCATCCTTCCATCCACACGCTCTGAGCCCGAGGGGGTCCGAGCTGCATTAAAGGAGAAGGTGGTGCTAGGCACGCGGCTCCGTGTCCATCGGTCGATCGTGGGCAGAGCACGGTGTAGGCACCTGCACCTGCCCTCAGGCAGCCTCCCTCCCCTCGGGGTCCCCCACACCTGCCCTCAGGTCCCCCCACCCCCTAGGGTCCCCCACTCCGCGGAGGCCCCCCCACCCTGCTCACAGCAGGCCTGGAGAGCCCATGACTGCCTGCCTGCAGTGGGGTCAGGGGTCCCGTGAGCGGTGCCCTCCTCCTGCCTGGCTGTGTTGCCCCTCTCCCCAGGGTCTGCCCCCTGCCCCGCCCCAGACCTGTCCCAGACCCCCGGGGGGCCATCACTCAGTCACTCGACTTAACCTCTTTTGCTGGCTGAACATGTGATGACGTGAGGTGAAGGCTTGATCTAGAAAACACCTTTGATTCTAACTGACAGATACAGGATGACTCAGAGTCTCGATTTCTTCTTGTGTCAATTTTGATAGATATGTTTCTCAGTGACTTTTTTCATTGCATCCAAGTTGTCTGGTTTATCAGCATAAAATCCTTGGTAATCTTCTCATTCAGCGTTGTCTTGGTCACTGAGGACCTGTAGCGTTTCCCCTCTCGTTCTTGATGTGATGCCGTCCTCCTTAATCTTCCTAGGGATTCATCACTCCTGTTAGTCCTTTTGAACAATCACCATTGGCTTTGTTGAGGTGCTATTGCATTTTCTGTATCCCTGGTTTCTGTGCTCCTTTCCTCTGCTTTTTGGGTTTGGTTAGTGCTTGGAGGGAACTTTCCCATTTCATTGCATGTGTCAGAAAGGAAGAAACATGGAAAATCCGTACCTGGGCTCCCAGCTCAACAAGCTAGATGCGTCAGTTACTTGCTGCTACGTAACAAGTTACTGCAAAACAAAGCAGTTGGGGAAGGAGGTAAATAATAAATAATTGTAGTGTGTGTTATTATATAGTATGTAAGCGAAAAGCAAAGGAGAAAAGGAAAGATATAAGCATCTGAATGCAGAGTTCCAAAGAATAGCAAGAAGAGATAAGAAAGCCTTCCTTAGCAATCAATGCAAAGAAATAGAGGAAAACAACAGAATGGGAAAGACTAGAGATCTCTTCAAGAAAATTAGAGATACCAAGGGAATATTTCATGTAAAGATGGGCTCGATAAAGGACAGAAATGGTATGGACCTAACAGAAGCTGAAGATATCAAGAAGAGGTGGCAAGAATACACAGAAGAACTGTACAAAAAAGATCTTCACGACCCAGGTAATCACGATGGTGTGATCACTGACCTAGAGCCAGACATCCTGGAATGTGAAGTCAAGTGGCCCTTAGAAAGCATCACTGCGAACAAAGCTAGTGGAGGTGATGGAATTCCAGTGCAGCTCTTTCAAATCCTGAAAGATGATGCTGTGAAAGTGCTGCACTCAATATGCCAGCAAATTTGGAAAACTCAGCAGTGGCCACAGGACTGGAAAAGGTCAGTTTTCATTCCAATCCCAAAGAAAGGCAATGCCAAAGAATGCTCAAACTACTGCACAATTGCACTCATCTCACATGCTAGTAAAGTAATGCTCAAAATTCTCCAAGCCAGGCTTCAGCAATATGTGAACCGTGAACTTCCAGATGTTCAAGCTGATTTTAGAAAAGGCAGAGGAACCAGAGATCAAATTGCCAACATCCGTTGGATCATGGAAAAAGCAAGAGAGTTCCAGAAAAACATCTATTTCTGCTTTATTGACTATACCAAAGCCTTTGACTGTGTGGATCACAATAAACTGTGGAAAATTCTGAAAGAGATGGGAATACCAGACTACCTGACCTGCCTCTTGAGAAATCTGTATGCAGGTCAGGAAGCAACAGTTAGAACTGGACATGAAACAACAGACTGGTTCCAAATAGGAAAAGGAGTACGTCAAGGCTGTATATTGTCACCCTGCTTATTTAGCTTCTATGCAGGGTACATCATATAAGCTGGACTGGAAGACGCACAAGCTGGAATCAAGATTTCAGGGAGAAATGTCAATAACCTCAGATATGCAGATGACACCACCCTTATGGCAGAAAGTGAAGAGGAACTAAAAAGCCTCTTGATGAAAGTGAAAGTGGAGAGTGAAAAAGTGGGCTTAAAGCTCAACATTCAGAAAACTAAGATCATGGCATCCAGTCCCATCACTTCATAGGAAATAGATGGGGAAACAGTGGAGACAGTGTCAGACTTTATTTTGGGGGGCTCCAAAATCACTGCAGATGGTGACTGCAGCCACGAAATTAAAAGACGCTTACTCCTTGGAAGCAAAGTTATGTCCAACCTAGATAGCATATTCAAAAGCAGAGACATTACTTTGCCAACAAAAGTCCGTCTAGTCAAGGCTATGGTTTTTCCTGTGGTCATGTATGGATGTGAGAGGTGGACTGTGAAGAAGGCTGAGCACTGAAGAATTGATGCTTTTGAACTGTGGTGTTGGAGAAGACTCTTGAGAGTCCCTTGGACTGCAAGGAGATCCAACCAGTCCATTCTGAAGGAGATCAGCCCTGGGATTTCTTTGGCAGGAATGATGCTAAAGTTGAAACTCCAGTACTTTAGCCACCTCATGCGAAGAGTTTACTCATTGGAAAAGACTCTGATGCTGGGAGGGATTGGGGGCAGGAGGAGAAGGGGACGACAGAGGATGAGATGGTTGGATGGCATCACTGACTCGATGGACGTGAGTCTGAGTGAACTCTGGGAGTTGGTCACGGACAGGGAAACCTGGCGTGCTGCGATTCATGGGGTCACAGAGTCGGACACGACTGAGCGACTGAACTGAACTGAACGTCTGAGAAGACTCTTGAGGTTCCTTGGATTGCAAGAAGATCAAACCAGTCAATCCTAAAGAAAATCAACCCTGAATGAAATTCACTGGAAGGACTGATGCTGAAGCTCCAATACTTTGGTCACCTGATGTAAAGAGCCAACTCATTGGAAAAGACCCTGATGCTGGGAAAGACTGAAGGCGGGAGGAGAAGGGGACGACAGCGGATGAGATGGTTGGATGGCATCACCGACTCAATGGACGTGAGTTTGAGTAAACTCAGGGAGTTGGTGATGGATGGGGAGGCCTGGCGTGCTGCAGTCCATGGGGTCGCAAAGAGTCAGACACGACTGACGACTGAACAGCAACATGTTCCTGTTTTATGAGTCTCGTGTTTTTGTTCCTGTATTCTTCCCTTGCTGTTCTCTGATGTTAAATTTTTTTAATTTAAAATTATTTGGGGCTCCCCTGGTGGCTCAGTGGTAAAGAATCTGCCTGCCAGGGTAGGAGACACGGGTGCAGTCCCTGGCCTGGGAAGATTCTGTCCGCATCGGAACAACTAAGCCCATGAGCCGCAAGCGTGGAGCCTGAGCTCTCGAGCCCAGGAGCCCAGGCTGCTGAGCCCGTGTGCCCCAGAGCTGAGCTCCGTGGCGAGAAGCCACGGCAACGCGAAGCCCCGGTTCACCACAGCCAGAAAACACATACGCAGCAACGAAAACCCAGAACAGCCAAATAACCGAGTAAGTAAATAAAAATTATAAAACGTGCAGGTCATAAAAAAAAAGAACGCAAAACTTCATGGACTAGAAAAAAGAGCATCAATAAAACAAGTTTTCAAAACAATTTTTAAACGTTTTTTGATGTGGGCCATGTTTTTACTCTTTATTGAATGTTTGTTACAATGTTGCTTCTGATTTATGTTTTGATTTTTTTTTGGCCCCAGAAGCATGTGAGATCCTAGCTCCCTGACCAGGGATCCAACCCACAGTCCTTCCATTGCAAGGCGGATTCTCAACCACCTCACTAACCAGGGAGGTCCCTAAAACCATTTTTTTTTAGAAAATTATTTTAAAATTTTTATCTGGGGAAGCAGAGAGGGAAGAGAAGGGAAGCTGTGGGGTCAGAGGACACAGGGAAGAAAACACACGTCTAATTTTCCAAAATGAAGAGAGAAGGTAAAGGATCGTTAACTCTTAACGGGATGCAGGGCACGGGGAACTTGAGATGAGCAGCGAGGAGAGTGGAGGGAATCTCAGACCAGCAGAACAGACAGACGAAAAGATGGAAGGGGATCAGCATCACACTGAGCTTTTTTGGGGGTGTCGGTATCACCGTTTATCTTTTAGATTAATTTTATTGGAGCACAGTTGTTTACAGTGTGTTAATTTCTCGTGTGCAGAAAGTGGATCAGCAACATGTGCACGTGAATCCTCTCTGTTTTGGACTTCCTTCCCATGGAGGTCCTTCTCGCCACAGGACACCGGCAGGGCTCCCTCTTGTTGTTGCTGTTCAGGTTCCAAGTTGTGTTCAACTCTTTGCAACCCTATGGACTTCCACACGCCAGGCTTCCCTGTCCTTCACCATCTCCCGGAGCTTGCTCAAACTCACGTGCACTGAGTCACTGATGCCATCCAACCATCTCATCCTCTGTCGTCCCCTTCTCCTCCCACCTTCAATCTTCCCCAGCATCAGGGTCTTTTCAAATGAGTCAGTTCTTCACATCAGGTGGCCAAAGTATTGGAGTTGCAGCTTCAGCATCAGTCCTCCCAATGAATATTCAGGGCTGATCTCCTTCAGAATGGACTGGTTGGATCTCCTTGCTGCCCAAGGGACTCTCAAGAGTCTTCTCCAACACCACAGTTCAAAAGCACCAATTCTTCAGTGCTCAGCTTTCTTTATAGTCCAACTCTCCCAACCATACATGACCACTGGAAAAACCATAGCTTTGACTAGATGGACCTTTGTCAGCAAAGTAATGTCTCCTTTTTAATATGCTGTCTAGGTTGGTCATAGCTTTTCTTCCAAGGAGCATCTTTTAATTTCATGGCTACAGTCACCATCTGCAGTGATTTTGGAGCCCAGAAAAATAGTCTCTCACTGTTTCCATTGTTTCCCCATCTGTTTGCCGTGAAGTAATGGGATCAGATGCCATGATGTTAATTTTTTGAAGGTTGAGTTTTAAGCCAGCTTTTTCACTCTCCTCTTTCACTTTCATTAAGAGGCTCTTTAGTTCCTCTTCGCTTTCTACCTTAAGGGTGGTGTCATCTGCATATCTGAGGTTATTGATATTTCTCCTGGCAATCTTGATTCCAGGTTGTGCTTCATCCAGCTCAGAATTTCACATGATGTATTCTGCATCGAAGTTAAATAAGCAGGGTGACAATATACAGCCTTGATGTGCTCGTTTCCCGATTTGGAGTCAGTCTTGATCCATGTCCAGTTCTAACCAAAGTTCTAGAGCTTCAGCATCAGATGTATTTTATACTGAGTAGCGTCTGTATCGGAGAAGGTGATGGCAGCCCACTCCAGTACTTTGCCTAGAAAATCCCATGGATGGAGGAGCCTGGTAGGCTGCAGGCCATGGGGTGGCTAAGAGTTGGACACAACTGAGCAACTTCACTTTCACTTTTCACTTTCATCCATTGGAGAAGAGAATGGCAACCCACTCCAGTGTTCTTGCCTGGAGAATCCCAGGGATGGGGGAGCCTGGTGGGCTGCCATCTATGGGGTTGCACAGAGTCAGACACGACTGAAGCGACTTAGCAGCAGCAGCAGCAGTGTGTGTATGTCAATCCCAACTTCCCAGTTCATCCTGCCACTGCCCACCCTTCTCCCTTGGTATCCACATATTTGTTCTCTATATCTGTGTCCATTTCTGCTTTGCAAATAAGTTCATCTGTATCACTTTTCTATTCCACAGTTAAACAATACTATATGATTATACTGAACTTGCTAATGCTGAGTTGTTCTATTATTTAAAAAAACAACCCACCATCTGACAGTCTTTGACTTTTATGCTGTGTCTAAGTCATTCTTACAGCAGAGTGATTTTTTTACGAAGGTTGAGACGTGTGGAGTTTGACTTCCAGGTGGCATTAGGATCTGGTCCTGCCGCGGCCGGGAGACCCCATGCAGCCTACAGAGGCCACGGATGGTGGCGGGGGCGGGCAGCTGTATGTTGAAGAGCAAGTGTGTGTGGCCGCTCCTGGGTCACCGGGCCTCCTCAGGCCAGTTCTCTCGTCACTACCCATCTCCCCAGTGCGCTCCGCGGTTCGTGGTCCCCTCATGTGGCCTCTGTGGCGGGTGCCTGGCCCTTTTAAGGTTTCTTGGGGCTCGCAGAGGCCCCCAGGCCTCCCCGAGGCTCAGGCCGCGAACCAGCACAGCACGCGTCCCCGTGTGCCCTGCATGGACTCCATCACAGGCTGCCCAGCCCTCTGCTGTGCGGGGCCCTGTGCTCCCCTTCTGCACGCCTCTGGGCACCGCCCAGGAGAGGCCAGTGCAGGAGGGCTTCTGGCATGTCAGGGCCACGGCCCAGCTGGCAGACATCTGCGTGGACACACAGAGTTCAGATGGACCCGCGGCTCCCCGCCTTGTCTGCCTCACCTCCAGGTCTCGGTTCCAGCCCCTCCCGCACCTGTTGGTGGCCTTCTTCCCACCTCTGCTCTTGTGGGGGTGGTGGGCACGTCCCCACCGAGCCCGCCCTCTGCCCCGGGCAGGCAATGGCCGCCCGTGGGGGCTGCCCCTGGACTGGAGGTTGATGCACTGAGCTGACCTCCGGCCCCCAGTCTGCAGAGGCAGAGCCTGTGTCCCCGGGGTCCTACATGGGGCTGTCTTCTCCGGGGGCTACATCACCAGCTCTGTCTGGAGCCAGGGGGTCCCCGGCCACGGGTGCCAGTCTCCCCAGATCAGTACTGGCATTTACCCCTCCTGGCCCTTCTGTCCCCAAGCCCTTGCTGCCCGTGGATTCTGCCCCCAGCTGTGGTCTCTTCTTTCCCGACTCTGTGCTCACTGCCGGGAGACGTTTGTCATTTGCATCTCAGCACAGTGTCCTCCTCACTGGTCACTGATGGAAATTTCCCCGGGGGGGTCGGGGTGGGGGGGTCCTTCACTGTCGAGCCCTGGAGGTTTGACGTGGGCGCTGTGCTGGGCCCCCTCCTCCTCCGCCGGCCTTGCTGGCACGGGCTCCTGCGTCAGCTCCTGCGTCAGCTGGCCAGAAGCTGGCTCCCCGAGGTAGGGCAGGCTGGCCCCCCCTGACCTTTGGGGCGGCGCTGTGGACCCAGGCGCGCCCCTCCCCTCCTGCGGCCCCGCCCCCTCCCCTCCTGGGGCCCCGCCCCATTTCCTGGCACTTCCGTGGCCTCAGTTCCTTCTAGGCCTCGCGGAGGGAGGGGGGCAGGGTTAGACCAGGCCCACCCCCGAGACATGAGCAGCGGCTCCCAGACTCTGGCCCGCTGTCCTCACCGCTGCCCTCAAGGCGCGCTGGGGGCGGCAGGGGGAGTTCGGGGGGCGGTCTGCATCTGACTCAGGGAGGCAGGCCGGCAGGCTGGCCTGGGCTGAGGCTGGGAGCCAGGGGGAGGCCCCTACCCAGGCGCCTCATGGCCGTCATGTGTTCATTCTGCCTCTACCAGAGCACGCCTGGCTCCCCAAGACCCGCCTGGGACAGCAGCTCTCACTGCCCAGAAGGGGCCGGGCTGCTGGGGGCGGCCTGCTCCTGGGATTCGGAGCGTGTGCGGGCGGGGCGCCACCCGCCGTGTCATCGGTGTGTCCAGGTGGGGGACGCCCTCCGTCCCTCTTTCGCTTGGCCCGCCCGCCCCGGGCTGGTGTCCGCTCATTCCTCACCCGCAGTGCACCCCCGGCAGGCCTGACCACCCGTGTCTCGAGCTGGCCGGCCGGCCCCGGGCAGGTAGGGGGAGGAGCATCCCGCGGAGAAGGCGGAACCCGGGCGCAGGGGGCGGGGCGGGGCTGGCCGGGTGTGTCCGTCTGGGCGATACGGGCCGCGGCGGCCTGGCCAGGCGGGGCGATCGGGACCGCTCGGAGGCCTGGCCCGGGCCTGCTGCGAGGTCCCCTGCAGGTGGCGCCGCGGGTCGGACGCGGACCGGGCCCCAGGGCCGCAGGCCAGCCGGGTCCTGCCTCGCCCGGAGCGCAGCCGCTGGCTGGGGGCGGGGCCACAAGAGCAGCGCGCCTCCCACTGCAACGAGACCCCCGCATCCCAGCTGGTACACAGTCCACGAGCTGCGACCCCCGAGTGGAGGGCCCGAAAGGAGTACCGAAAGGGGCGGGTCCGGCCCCTTCCTCTCCCCAGGAGCCTGGTCAAGCCCGCGGACACGCCCTTCTTTCGCCTTGGGCTGTCCACCGGCCGGCCCAGGGGCGTCATCCCGCGACCCGGCTCCGAAGGCCGTGGTGTGCGGGTGTGGCCAGAACCTGCGCTCCGGGCCCTGTGGGCGCAAGTGAAGTCCCGGGTGCTCACTGGCATCTCGAGGTGGAGTGCGGACCCAAAGTGGACACACATCCTAGCTCGGGGAAGCCGTGCCTGTTGGGGGCCCTCCTCTGGCCTAAGGGCAGAGGTGGAGTGTCCTCAGGCCCAAGTTGTGCAGCCCGATCCCCCAGAGCAGGGACCCCGCTGCTCTGGAGAGATGAGCAGTCCTGGGCTTGGGGCTTCCTGTTGCTGTTTCCTGCCTGCATATCCCAGGGGAGTGTTCCCTCCAGCTAGGAATGGCTGGTGATGGTCTCCAGGCAGCCTGAGGCCCGCGCAGAGCAGGGCTCAGGGAAGAACTGCCCACCCCACCTTGCACAATACCATCAGCCTCCATTCCTTCTCTGAGAGGGCTGAGCACCCAGCAGTAGGAAGCAACTGGGCCTTTCCAAACTCTGCCCCACCCCCGCCCTGGGCCCCATGTCCTGTGCCCTCTCCCCTGCCCCCCTAGCCCTGTGCTGGGTTGGGGTCAGGGGGCTGGGGGCCCTGGGTTCTCAGGCCTCTGCAGGCACTTAGGCCCGGGTGCAGAGGGGCCAGGTCACAGGGCAGGTGGGTTACAGGAAAGGCCTCTAAGTGGGACCAGACCCCCCTGCCAGGGCCCTTCAGCATCTCCACCGGACCAGGCTCAGTACCAGTGGTGGGGTCGGATGATGCACAGGAGCTGACTCAGCTACAGGATGTACTGCTGGTGTTGGTGATGGTGGAGATGGTGGTGATGGTGGTGGTGGTGACGGTGGTTAACAACAGTGGTGATGAAGAGGATGATAAGCAGATAACTCTTATAGACTCATTACTAGGGGCTGGTGCTGTGCTAAGTACATCATGTATAATAAATAACTCATTTAATCTCTACAGCAAGCCCATCTTGTAGGGCTCCCACATTCCAAATGAAGACACCGAGGCACAGGGGTTTAGGCAGACTCACCAAGGTTGCACAGCAGGACCCCAGCCCTCGGGCCCGAGTTCATGCTCCTAACCAACTCTGTGGTGGACCCTCCAACAGAGTCTGGGCAGGTTTGTTTGCAGCCAGGCCTGTGAGACGATGATCACCGTCATCGCCCACAGAGTGGGCTTGGAGGCTCTAGACCCGACCCTCCAGGCTGGTCAGATGGAAAGAAATCAGTCTTACAGACCCAGGGCTTCCAGGTTGGAACGGAACATGATAACTTTCCAATGGGCTTTGCGGCCTACAGGGGAGATGATGACAGCCACGAGGCTGTGCTCCGGCCCTGGGCCTAGGCAGGTGGTGGTCAGCGGGTGCTCGGTGAAGTCCGAGTGCGTCCTCACTCAGGCCCTAGTCTCCTCCTCCCAGCCACTAACTGCCAGGACTGAGTCGCACCAGGAGTGTCCGGGCCCCTCCCGGCTCTCACACCCTGGCGCTCCGGGCACTGGCTCTGGGGACCCATGGCTCTGGCCTGAGGTCCTTCTGTGACCAGCCACCTTGGCTCCACCTCAGAAGCACTTGGCTTTGGGGCTGGGCTGCAGGAGGCTCGCCTGCCAGGCTGCCCAGGGGAGCTTCAGTAAGGAAGTGGGAGGAGGCCCGGGCTTGAGGTGGGGTTGCGGGGGCAGGGCGGGGCACCAGCCCGGCAAACCCACAACAGGCCATTCCTTCCGGGCACAGGGAGGCCTCGGGGAATCTCCCACCTCATACGAGATAGAGGATGACAAAGGCGCAATTATGTTCCACGGCAGACAGGGGCTCTCCTGTGGGTGAAGGCTGGAGGGTCACCCTGAGAGATGGGGGCACTGGTAGGTGGTCAGGGAGTGAGGGGTCAGGCTGACACTTGGTGGGTCCTAGGCTCGTCCAAGGACCAGCACAGGACCTCGGGTGAGGCCAACACTGAGGCAGCCACTGCCTGGAGCGCCTCTGTGGCCCTCCTCCCGCCAGCCTGCGGTCACCCGACTCCACCCTAGTCTCCTGCCCACCTGCAGGCCACCTCCCTGCCCATCGGGCCAGGCCTGCCAGCCTGGGTCTTTCTCCTGGCACCCTGGGCAGACCAGGCCAGGGGCCGGGTGCCGGGCAGGCCTGGCAGTGGCTGTATGCCCACAACCAAGGAGTGACAGCTTTAGGGCAAAGTCCAGAGACCTGGGGAGAGGCTCCTGGCCCAGCTCCCCTGGGTCAGAGCCACTCGGAAGCTCCTCCCAGCCCCAAGGGGCCTTCAGCACCAGGCAGTCCGGGAGGGGGCCTGGAGGATGGGGCGCGGGTGAAGACGAGGTGGTGGCCTGGAGACCCCGGGGTTGATCAGCCGCTCTGACGGATTCTGCATTTCAGCCAGGGTGTTGGGAAATTCCACAGGCCTCCCAGAGACCAGGAAGCAGCAGGGGAGCCCGCAGGGAGCTGGCGGGCGGGGCAGGTCTGCCCAGTGAGGTCCTGAACAGCGACCCTTTAAAATGCAAATCGATTTGCCAGTCAGCTGACTCTCCTTTCTCTATCCTACCTGGTGGAGACAGGGTTTTTAAAAATGGCTTCCACGCTCACTTAAAAATACCTGACACGCGGACAGGCTGGGTCCCAGGCCGAGAGGAGGTGGGGCGGGCCACCCTTCTCTCAAGTCCTGTCCCCTCTCAGCTCCACGACACTGCCCCCTCGAAATTGGGAGCTCCAGCGTGGTCCTTGGCCCCCCCACTCCAGTGCCCCCCAACACACACCACTGCCCCATCGCTGCCCCCAAAGCCCAGCGCATCCTCGGGTGTATCTGCCTCTCCACCCCAAACAGCTGCTCCTGCTGACACCTGGGAGTTACCCCAGAAGCCCCCTTCCTCACCCCAACCCCAGGCCCCTTTCAGAGGCTCCCCTCCTGTGCACCCGCACACCCAGCGCTCTAGCCCTGCAACAGACTCTAGGGCCCCTTCTCCATCAAGGGGAGGCCTGCTGGCGTCTCTATCTCTGCACACCTCCATCTGCACACACTCCCCCGTGCACACACTGGCACGCTCCCATCGGGGGTGCCCCGCCAGCTTGGAGCTGACTCACACCAGCACTGCCCAGTTCCTGGTGCTGTGTCCCTGGTGCCCGGGAAGGGCCACGCCCAGCAGGCGTCTCCAGCACTCTGGCGCCTATGCCGAGCCAGCGGGCAGCCTCCGGTCAGGCCCCCTCCCGGGGCCAGCAGGGGTCCCTGTTGCCTGGCCTTTCTTCTCCAAAGCAACCATGCCCAGCTCCGGAGACAGCAGGCTCCAGAAGCCGGGGGTACGGAGAGCAGTCACGAGGAGGGGGCCGCGGCGGGCACTGCCCGACCCGAGGACTCCTGGGCGAGGAAGGGGCAGGCAGGCGCCTCCGGGAACCCAAGCCTCAGACCACCCCGAGGGTGCTTGGGGCCGGACTCTAGCTCCCGGGCCTCTATCCCCAGCCCGTACAACGCAGGGCGGTGTGGCGCTGCGAGGTCGAACTCCTCCCAGCCGGCTCCCCGCGCAGCGATGCCGCCCGAGGGCGAAGCCGAGCGGCGCCGCGGCGGCCCCACTGTCCGCGGCGGCGCCGGGGGTGGCGGCCCCGGCGCAGGTCCGAGCCTGGCGGGCCTTGGCCGCCTCGGAGGGGCGGGGCCGGCCAGAGGCGGCGTCCGGGTCGTCACGACAACCGGCCGCCCGCCGGTTGCGGGTGCCCAGTCGAGCGCCGCGATCCCGGCTTAGGGGACCGGGCCGGGCCGCGCGGCGCTCGGGGCAAGGTCACTTGCAAGAGACCGGGTCCTGGGGGCGGCCCGGGGGCCCGAGCCGCGTGCGGGACGCTCAAGTGCTCCGCAAAGTCGAGAACGGGCACCAGGCTGAAGGCTCGCCGGAGCGGGGCCCGGGCGGGGGTCCCGCGTCCGCTCCGCGCCGCACCCCCAATCCCCCAACCCGCGGCCGGGCTGGCACGCCGGCGAGCCCCGCTCTCGCTCGGGAAGGCTGTCCTTCCCATTATGACCAGGCCGCGTGGCGCCCTGACCGCACCGGGGGTCGCACAGAACCCGCTCCCCGCGGCCATGCGACTTAGACTTGAAGGCAGATCACTCTCCCTCAGCCCGCGGAAGGCAACCTGGGGCCGAGCGCGCGTCCTCCCGTCACCAGGGGAGGCGCCGAGCACACGGGGGTCGTCAAGTGACCCCCTGGCGGCTGCGGTGGCCGCCGTGTCCCCTTGGTGCCCCGCGCCTCCTCGCGCCGGCCCGCCGGGCTTCCTGCTCGCGCCGCCGAGACTTCCTCCCCGCGGTGCCCGGGTGGCTACCCGAGCGCCAGACCCGAAGGCGGGGAACCCGGGGACTCGAGAAGGGAGGGCCGGGGCGAGGAGAGGGGGCGACACCGTGGGGCCGAGAGGGGCAGGCGCCCCTGGTCGATCCCGGCCGCCGAGGAGAGGTCCCTGGGGCCGGGGCCCGGGCGTTCTCCCGGCGCCGGCTCTCAGGTCCTCTCGGCTGGCGCTCGCGGCCGGCGTCGCCGGGGGTGGAGCGCGGCCCTGCCCCATCCCGGCCCATCCTGCCCACTCGGTGGGGCTCCGCAGTGCGTCTCCGCGCCGGGTGTGGAGGCCACACGGCCAGGCGCGCGTCCAAGGGCGCCGGTGCCCCGCGCGCCCCTCCCCGCGCCCCCGGCCCGCTCGCGGAGGCCGCCCCGAGCGGAGCTTTGTGACGTCAGGCGGCCGGCGGGCGGCGTCACGCGCGGGGCTGACCCGGCGCGGGGCGGGGGCCGGGCCGGGACGCGGAGCATGGAGCCGCGGGCCGGCTGCCGGCTGCCCGTGCGGGTGGAGCAGGTCGTCAACGGCGCGCTGCTGGTCACCGCGAGCTGCGGCGAGCGCAGCTTCGCCGGGATCTTGCTGGACTGCACAAAAAAGTGAGCGGGGGCGGGGGCGCGAGCCCGGGACGCCCCCGGATTCCCCTCGGGACACCTCCCCCCTCCCCCTGCGCTGGCCCAAGGCCGGGGCCCGCTCCGGGGCGGGGCGGCGTTGCGCCCGCGCGCTTTCGGTTTCCCCAGCCCCAGTTTCGGGGTGCGCGAGCGCGGCCGCCTCTCGGGGGGCAAAAGTGGTTCTCAAAGTCGTCGCGAGTTTTCGGGCGGGGGATCGCGCGGCCGGGCGGGGGACAGCGGGGGACGCCGGGCTGGAGCCCGGGCGCGGCGCGTGGATCCCGAGCCCCCGCGCCAGCCGCCGCGATGCCGGGCTCCTAACTCCGCACGTCTGCCATAATTAACGCACTTTTCTTTGTTCAGACGCACTGTTGAATTCGGCTCTGTTCAGAATTGTCATCCGTTGGGGGGTGCGGGGGGGGGCTCCCGTGCGCTGCCGCACTTGCCTGGGGGTTACTCACAAGAGGGGGTTCCGCGGACCCTGAAAAGCCCTCTTCCGGCTCCCGGGCGCAGTCGGGGCTGAGGTGAGGACAGAGGGCAAGCAGTTGTGTCCGGCGGCAGGATTTGAGAACACTGTTTGGGGTTGAGGAGCCCCCAGGCGGAGCAGGGATGAAAAGAGACAAGTTGCAGAGCTGCGAGGGGGTGCCCCGCGGGATCCGGGCGTCACTGATGGAGGGGGTCCCCAGGCAGGCCTGGGGCGAGTCCACGCGCCGACAGGCACCTGTGCACCGGCGGCAGGGAGCTCTGCAGCGGGAAAGAGTCTCCTGGATACAGTGTCACATGGTAGCTTGCTGTCGCGCAGATAAATGATTAGGCATTAATCAGGCGCTAATGTCTCGAGGCTCGGGCTGGGCCTTATCCTAAACCACCTCCCCTCTGCAGAGGCCCAGCTTCGCCCCTCCGTGCAGGCCGGGTTTGTGCCCGCGGCATGGATGTGGCGGGAGGACTGTCACCTTTCAACAGTCACCCTGCTGGCGTTATCTCCTCATTAGATGTGCCAGAGCCATTTATGTACAAGTCATGTGACTTAACATATGGCCTCCCAGGTGACTTGTCACCCTGCTCGGAGCCAGCTACTGCAGGGAGCGCTTGGTGGGACCCGGTGACCCCCACAGGCTGCAGGCACAGCCCCTCAGGAGGGCCAAGCCTGCGCCCTGGGGTGGCCAAGGTCCCCTGCCGCCGGTGGCCGGCACTTCCCCGTCAGGCAGGCCGCACTCCAGCCTTCCTGCACAGCCCTGCCTGGCCTTTCCTCTCTGCAGCGGACACTTGCAGGAGCGGCCCCCCACCCCCATTTTCTGGGCTCCCTGACTCAGGACAAAGGAGGCTGCAGGGTAGACTCGTAGCTGGGGGTGTCTGCGGAGGCTGCAGGCTCGCTGCCCTTGCTCTCTGCCTCCAGCCAGGGCTCCCGGCCCTGTGGCCTGTGGGTGCCCTGGTTCAGAGATCAGCACAGCTCCCCACCCGCTCCCCACCCGCTCGTGGAGGAAGCAGGCTCTGCTGGGATCCCAGCATGGGAGCTGGCAGCTGTAGGGCGTGTGGGCGTCCGCCCTGCCACGGCCACATGAGGCTGTAACCGGAGCCGCCCACGGAGCCAGGGGCCGGGCCTCGATGGGCACAGCTCAGCTGGGCAGTGCCCCTTTCTGGCTTGAGTGGGCCCCCCAGTCCCCACAGAGAGTCTAAGGCTTAACCTGGCCTCTCCCAGCCCCCCAGTTGTCTGAAGCCTGGCCCCAAAGCTGTCCCTGCCCCTGCCTACCCCGCTCTCCTCTGCAGTCACCTTCAGTTTCATCCTGATCCCACTTTTCTCCCATAATATTATGAGTGCTCAAGTTCACAGCCAGCATGTCAGGCAGGGTCCAGAGGCCTGGGCTGGGTGTCCCAGGCAGAGGGGGCCTGGCCTCAGGCCTCAGGGTCCTCAGCACCCACCTGCCTTCCCTGGAGCACTCCCCACTCCATGCCACGGGGACAGGGCCAACCGGCCGGGCCCCTTCCCGGGCGTGGGCACTGACAGGCAGAGAGAGCAGCTGGGGGCTTGGATTGCAGGCACCACCCCCCTCCCGGGGCCTGGGGTCCCCGAGCAGCGGGCTAGTGTGGGGTCAGGCCAGGGCAGCAGGCCACTGCGCCGCGGTGCCCCCGTGGGGCGCGGGCCGCGGGCTAGTGTGGGGTCAGGCCAGGGCAGCAGGCCACTGCGCCCGCGGTGCCCCCGTGGGGCGCGGGCCGCTCACCACTGTGTTAGCCTTGCTGGAGCACACAGGCAGAGCGGGGGACATCCTCCGGGACGGGCAGTTCTCACAGGGGGCCCAGCTACCAGTGTTAATTTGAGGGCACTCAGGAGGCGGTGCCCCTCACTGCAGGCCCTGAGCCGAACACGCGTGTGTCCTCAGAGGCCAGGCCAAGTTCCCAGCAGGTGGGAGGCACTCGGTGCCCAGTGCCCCCCATCCAGCCTTGAACCTACTGCCCGGCTGCCGTGTGGGCTGAAGCCAGGTTTTCGGGGACTCTTGAGTCCACACCTAGTCAGTGCGCAAGGAGACGGCCTGAGCCTCGGGCCCAGCCCCTGCGTCTCCTGCTGCGCCGCCGTGGCTCCTGTGTCCAGGCCAGGGCCCAAGCAGATGTGGGCGTTGTTTCACAGGCGACTTTAGGGTGTGCCTCTGCTCAGGGACCTCAGAGGGGGCAGCCCAGAGACGGCGAAGGCTCCGAGAGGGGGTCCCCAGGCAGGGCGTGAGGGCCAGCTGCCTGTCAGGCCTGGCCTTGACCTCTGAGCCGGGCTTTCTTAAACTTCCCAGTGTGAATCCCCCGGGCCATCACCGCGCAGGCTCCTGGACCCCTCTACTGGAAAGATTGGGTGTGAGCCTTTGTGACCCGCCCAGGGGGTGGGGTGGAGAAGGAAATGGCACCCACTCCAGTACTCTTGCCTGGAGAATTCCATGGACAGAGGAGCCTGGTGGGCTTCAGTCCACGGGGTCGCAAAGAGCCAGACACAACTGAACGACTGTCACTGACTCAGTCACTCAGCGGGGTGGCGACTGAGGCTTCTGGAGACTCAGTCTCTGGAGACCAGCCAAGAATCCCCGCCCTGGCTGGTCCCTGGGCAGGGGGGGCCCCTGCTCCATCTAGGCACACACGCCCAGGCCCCACTGGCTCTTCCCCTGCCCTTGGGGAGCTGAGTGTGGGGGTGCCCAGTGCACCACAGGCCGGCAGGACCTGCAGCCAGCGGGCAGATGCCTCACCAGGGGACCAGGCCGGCATGGCTGATCTCTGGAGCCACTCCAAGGCGGGTGGTGGAGAGGAGGGGTGGTGAGGGGCCTGGCCTTGGGCTTCTGTAGGCACCCTCAGAGAGGTGAGAGGGACACAGTCAGCTGAGTCGCAGTGGGATGATGCTGATGGTTCTAAAACCCTGGATGCAAGACCCTGGGAGCAGCTGGGGCAAAGATCCTATGTTGCTGTCCTCAGAGAGAGACAGGGTCCCCTGTGTGTCCACAGGGGAGGGGGGCAGGGTCCCCTGTGTGTCCCTGGGGGAGGGGGCAGGATCTCCTGTGTGTCCACAGGGGAAGGGCAGGGCCCCCTGTGTGTCCCTGGGGGAGGGGGGCAGGGCCCCCTGTGTGTCCACTGGGGAGGGAGCAGGGTCCCCTGTGTGTCCCTGGGAGAGGGGGGCAGGGCCCCTCTGGGTGGCCCTGGGAGAGGGGGGCAGGGTCCCCTGGGTGGCCCTGGGGAGGGGGGCAGGGCCCCCTGTGTGTCCCTGGGGAGGGGGGCAGGGTCCCCTGGGTGGCCCTGGGGGGTGCCTCTGGAGTCCAGGCCACATTTCCTGTCTCTCTACTCCCTGAGCAGAGGTGGACCTCAGGGCAGCCTGGCGCCGCCTGCCTGCCTCTCCCACAGCGCCCGCCCCTCCCCTGCCCCAGCTCCGGCCCTGCGGCCGGCCGTCTGTCTGGCAGGCCATCTGTCTGGCCGGCCGTCTGTCTGGCCGGCCGTCTGTTTGGCAGGTCTGTGGGAGAAAGAAGCTGCTGTGTGTGTTCTGAACCAGCGCTGGGGCACTCAGCCGGCCGCAGGGTGGGCCTCGCCTGGGGGCGCGGGGCTGTGGGCTCTGCCCACGTGGGCGTCCACTGCAGCGTGTCCGCTGCAGGAGGCTTCCCTGGACCCTGGCCCGGGGTGGGCCCCCAGGGCGCTTCTGTTCCAGGAGCCAGGTCTTCCCATCTCTTCACAGGACGCCAGGGTGGCCTTTCCCCGTGGGAGGATGAGGCAGGAAGGTCCGGGGAACCCGGCTGGGCCCAGAGGCTGCTGCTGGGCGCCAGGCCTGCGGAGGGGAGGCCGCGGTGGGTGTGTGGGGTGTCTCGTGCTCCAGCAGGCTGCCTGGCTGGCTCCTCCTGGCTGTGGGCCCACCAGGGCGGCCCTGGCGGGGTTGCTCAGCTGGAGACATACATGAAGCCCAGGACAAGGGTGAGCGGAGGCCTGGCCACTGCTGTGGCGCCGAGGATGGCCGGCCAGGCCCCGTGCCCCTGTGGGCGGCCGTGCTCTCCCCTGGACAGAGCATCGGGGGACCCTGGGCCCTCTGTCTCCTGTGCCCTTGGGGGCAGAACTATCCTGCTTTGGGATCTGACCCCCGATAAGCCTCATGGCCAAAGCCGCCCTTGCAAACTTCCCACTTTCTCACTCTGGCTCTGTCTCCCCCATCCCTCCTCGGGGCTGCGGTTTGCTCCAGGCCCCCTCAGGCTTCCTGCTCTGAGTGGATGTGGGGGGTCTGCTCTGCCCGTGGGTCTCCCCAGCCCCCAGGCTCCCCTCCCAGCTCCTTCTCCCGAACTTGGGGGTGGCTGCCTGGAGGGCCCAGTAGGCTCTGACCCTCAGCACAGCAGAGGGTGGACAGTGGGGCCCAGGTCATTCCCTGGGGCCTGGCAGACCGTGTCTCTGGCCCCAGGCCCCCCACCTCCTGCCAGGCCCTGCACTGTCGCTGCGGGGCTCTGCCAGGCCAGCCACACCTCCGTCCCTGAGTGCAGGCCCACAAGGGCGTAGCCCGGCCTTGCCAGGGGCCCAGCCCCACGGTCACGCACAAACCTCAGTGGTGCCACACCTTGTGCTGGGGGTCCAGGAGGTGCCCCGTGGGGGCAAGCTGCTGAGGTCCTTCCCTGAGAGAGGGGCCTGAGCTGGAGCCGTCTCTGTGCCCCGGGGCACCCAAGCTGGGGGGCAAGCTCAGACCCTGCCCGCCCCCTGTCCTGTCCCAGCCTCCCTGTCCCAGCCGAGAGCTGGGATGGTGACCTGTGTGCCTCACGGGGCTGTAGACGGGGCTCTGCCCACGGCCCCCAGCAGGGCAGCCAGGGTCCTGCTGGCCCTGTTTACCCACCGGCAGGCGTGGGTGTGGCCAGGGCCAGGGCCGGGCGGCCGCTCCGGGAAGGAAGTGCCCCAGTCACGGGGCCTGCCGTGCCGGCCACGGCCGCGGTCCCCGGCCACCCACCGTCTGGAGGGAAGCACCGCCTTCGGGCCGCAGCCCAGTGCTCAGGGGGGCCTGCACCCCAGAGCGGGGCTCACAGCCTCCGCGGCCTCCTGGTTTGATCTGCTGGGGCTGGGGGGCCAGGGGGGCAGGATCAACTGCCAAATTGCCATGGCTGCCCACCACCCCAAGCAGAATCCACCCCAGAGGGGCCAGGTCCCCACTGCTGGCCCCTGGCTGGATGCTGCCCCCGCCACCCCACCTTTCTCTCTCTGCAGCCCTCACCCCCTCCTCCTTCAATCACACTCACAGGTCACAGGCCAGCGGTGAGCCAGCTGAATGAGCTGCATCCTCGTGGCCAAGCAGAGGACAGGAGGCCAGGGCCCTGGTTCGCTGGACCCTCTGGGCATTGAAGTGTGAACCTTCCACCCCCTCCAGCAGCTCTCCCATGAAGACTAGATTCAGGGGAGATGGGCTTTGATACATTTCCCTTAATGGCTCTAAACTGGGACTCCCTGGTGGTTCAGACAGTAAAGAGTCTGTCTGCACTGCAGGAGACCCGAGTTCAATCCCCGGGTCAGGAAGATCCCCTGGAGAAGGAAATGGCAACCCACTCCAGTATTCTTGCCTGGAAAATCCCATGGACTGAAAAGCCTGGCAGGCTACAGTCCATGGGGTCACAAAGAGTCAGACACAACTGAGCAACCTCACTTTCACATTTGATAAAGTTTGATGTGACTCCTGGGTGGTGCTAGCAGTAAAGAACCCACCTGCCAATGCAGGAGATGTAAGAGACTCAGGTTCGGTCCCTGAGTGGGGAAGATCCCCTGGCGTTGGGAATGGCAACCCACTCCAGTAATCTAGCCTGGAGAATCCCGTGGACAGAGGAGCCTGGTGGGTTACAGTTCACAGGGTTGCAAAGAGCTGAACGTGACTGGAGCAGCTTAGCACAGCACACAGCACTGGGCATTCACTGGTGATCTTGAATTCAATAGAACTTGGACAGCGTTCCCATGGCGGACGTGCCCTCCCGTGACGGACCGTCAGGGAGGCCGTGGGCCTTTGGCCGCTGCCTTCAGCCCTCTCGCCTGCTTCTGCGGTCCCTGCTTCTCAAGTGGCCTGCACCCGGCTTCTAGCCTCCTTGTGTCCCTGGGCACCCATCCCCTGGAGGGGGCGGGGAGGAGCCTTCCGGCCACAGGTGCCCGCGGCCACCTGGCTGCAGATGGAGCTGCCATGGTCAGTCGGTCGGTCTTAGCAGCCTTGGTTCTTCTGGGGAACAGTAGAAGCAGAAGTCACTTGGAAACTTCGAAACAGCAAAGCTCACTTATCTTTTCTGCTGTGATTGAATTACACAAGGGAGGGAGAGATGGAGGTGCAGTATTCTAAACTCTTGTCTGAAAGTCTGTTCTGTGCTGGAAAATGAAAACTAACAGCTTTTAGCTTAAGCGGTCTTACAGATGGAACCGCGGTGTTTGCAGTGGTGTGTCGCTGCCGGGGGACGTGCAGCCTGTTTGGGCTTGGCTGTCGTTGTTTGGAGCAGTGTTCTGCTGCTTCAGGAGTGGCTCCCTCATGACATGTGACTTCAGACGCCCCCAGCACGCAAGGCCGGCTGGCCAGCGCTCTGGAAGGGTACTGCCCTGAAGCCGTTCGAAGCAAGCGCGGGCCATTCTGGGGAGCCCTGGGGTGCTGGCCACGTACTTGGCCTCAGCTGTGGGTCCCTGTGGGAGGGCAGCCTCCTGCCTTCTCTGGGCCTGCAGGACGGAGGGGAGGGGCCAGGGTACCAGGCAGGAGGGGTGGTCCTTCCAGGTCATAGTGGGCACGGGCCACCTGTGGGGGATGCCCTCACCTGAAAGCAGCATTCAGGGGGGAGCAGGCTGACTCTCAGGCCTGGGGCTTGCTGGGCCTGGCTGTGAGTGGCCCCCGCCCCCAAACACACTGCACCAGGGACCCCGGTCCCGTGGGCTCTCCTGGGCCTGACGGTCCCCCTGGGGACGCAGGCGGGATCTTCCTTCTGGGAGTGTTGCCCTCAGGGAGCAGGGGGTGAGCGGATGAGGCCTGTGGGCAGGGGCCACTGACCACACAGCAGCTGGGTCCCCACAGGCTGGGCCAGGCCTGTCCAGGAACGGAGGCCCCGGTTGCCGGCTTCCTGGGCCTCCGGGTCTGCAGCTGTGAGTTCTCCTCGTTCCAGGAACAGAGGCCTGGATGCTCAGTGCCTGTCAGCCCGTGGGCTTGATGCTGAGCGCCTGATTTCAGAGCACGCAGCCCGCACCTGGGCTGCCCCGGGCGGGTGCTGGGGGGCGTGCCTCTGTTAAAGCCGGGAGATCCTGCTGGGCCCCCGCCCCCCGCGCGGGGGCTGGGCGCGGGGGTCCTCCCTGTGCTGACCGCCCCTTTCTGTCTCCCCACGACCAGGTCTGGCCTCTTCGGCCTGCCCCCGTTGGCTCCGCTGACCCAGGCCCAGGACGCCCCTGTCAACGGCTGCCACGGCCCGTCCCCCGCGGAGGGAGACGCGGAGGCCATGCCCCTGGGGACGGGCCCCCCGGCGCCTGAAGGCGGGGACGGAGCCCCCGAGCCGCCCCTGCCGCCGGTCCCGCCGCTGCCGGCCGGAAGCCTGCCCCCGTTCCCGCCCTACTTCGAAGGCGCCCCCTTCCCGCCCCCGCTCTGGCTGAGGAACACCTACCGGCAGTGGGTGCCGCAGCCGCCGCCCCGGGGCGTCAAGAGGACCCGCCGGCGCCTGTCCCGCAACCGCGACCCCGGCCGCCTGGCCCTGAGCCCCATCCGCCTGCGGCCGCGCCAAGTGCTGTGTGAGAAGTGCAAGAGCACCCAGAGCCCCCCGGAGGCCAGCCCCGGGCCCCCTGCCGCCCCCCGGCCACGCAGGGAGCCCCGCAAGCCCGAGGACCCCGACGGAGGAGGCGACGCGGCCGCCGCCAAGAAGAGCAGGCGCGAGCGGCGGGAGGAGGCGCGGCCGGGGGTGCCGCGGAGCCCGGCCATCAAGATCTCCTACAGCACGCCCCAGGGCACCGGGGAGGTGGTGGAGATCCCCCCTCGCGTGCACGGCTCCCTGGAGCCCTTCTGTCCACCCCCGGCCTCGCCCGGAGGCCTGGACCCCGAGCCTCCCAGGGACCGGCCTGCGGCAGGCGCCCCCGCCTCCATTCCCAAGCTGAAGCTGACGCGGCCCCTGCCCCCCGGGGCCACCCCGCCGCCCCCCAAGATCCGCCTGAAGCCTCGCCGCCTGGGGGCTGGCAAGCAGGAGCCCGTCTACAGGGCCGAGCTGGTGCAGGAACTCAAGGGCCGAGGGCTCCCGGCCGACGGCGCCACCCACCGAGGCGGGCTGGCGGACTCGTCCTCCGCGAGCTCTGGCGAGGATGATGACTGCAAGGGGTGTCCCCGGGGCGCCCACGGGCCCGACAACGCCGGGCTGGCTTTCCTCGCCACCTGCCCCGGGAGAAGCGGCTGTACCAGCGAGCTGGCATGGAGCAGCGACAGCCTGGACGAGTCCAAGTCGTCCGGCTCGGATGGGACGTTGCCGGACACCTGCGACCTCTCGCCTGGCGATGGCGTGCCCTCTTCATCCAAGGGCACGAGGCCCACAGTCCCGCCCCTGACGGTCAGGCTGCACACGCAGAGCGTCTCCAAGTGCGTTACCGAGGACGGGAGGACCGTGGCTGTAGGGGACATTGTGTGGGGTAAGGTTCACGGCTTCCCTTGGTGGCCGGCACGTGTTCTGGACATTAGTCTTAGCCAGAAAGAGGACGGGGAGCCCTCCTGGCAAGAAGCGAAAGTCTCGTGGTTTGGTTCTCCAACTACATCATTTTTGTCAACCTCAAAACTGTCCCCTTTCTCTGAATTTTTCAAACTGAGATTTAACCGTAAGAAGAAGGGGATGTATCGGAAAGCTATCACAGAGGCCGCCAATGCCGCCCAGCACGTGGCCCCAGAAATAAGGGAGCTCTTAACCCAGTTCGAAACGTAACCGGGTTCCCAGCCAGGTGAGTGTGTGCATGGAGGGCTGCCTCTCTCCAGCCGCCCTGAGCCTGCGTCTGTGGCTGGGCTGTGCCTCCAGCCTGGGCCTCGGTGAACCAGGGGGTGAGGGATGCCCTTGGCAAGGCTGGCTCGCCACTCCAAAATGGGTGGTCTGGAAGATCGTCCTGCTCGCTGGCAACGTCCCCTCAACGTTTCGGATCACTGAAGAGATGCTTTAAGAGCGGGCGAGTCGTCAACCACCTGGGCAGAGAACAGAGCTAGTTTGTGTTTTGTGGCCATTTTTCAAAGGCCATGAAAGATCTGCTTGCTCTTCCATTCGCCTTTTGGAGAAAAGGGAGAGCCGGTGGCTGGGGTGGGCGGAGGAGGGGCTTGCTCTGATTCTCTTCCCTCCCAGACGGACGGGGCTGTCTCCCTCCTGCCCTTCCCCTACTGCAGGCTGGCAGGTGTGTCCAAGGGTCCGACTTCGCAGAAAGGAGGAAGGTCGCTCAGCTGCCTTCCCCCAGAGGTGGTGCCTGTGGCCCAGTGCCCCTCTCCTGGTGCCAGGGGGACTCCTCTTCATCAGCCGCGGCGTGGTGCCTGGGGCTTGCGGCTCCAGGCTCCTGGAGGGCATCCAGGATCTGCCTCGTCCAGTACCATGGCCTCTGTCTCCAACCCCGGGGGCACTCTGTGGGACCCCCGGCCGTGGCCCCACCTGGAGCCTCTGTGGGGCCGGGTGTCCCCAGGTGGGGTGGGTCACTGTGTGACCTGTCTGGTCGCCTCGCGGGCTGTCGGGACATAGCGAGGGGCCGAGCTGTGTGCTGTGAGCGCTCCCGGGGCCTGAGACGCAAGGAGGTGGGGTTGGTAGTGTCTGATGCCAAGCCCTGGCCCTGGGCAGCAGCAGGTCCGAGGGCCGGCCCCTTCCTCTGCTGGCTCGAGGCAGGCTGTGGCCGCTCGAGGCTCCAGGCTGCCTCGGGGGACCACAGTGGGCGTGTCGGGGTCCCTAGTGCGGGGCAGCCCGTGGCCCCTTCCTGGCCCTGTGGCCTCGGGCCGGCGCCCCGACTCAGCTGGGGTTTGTCCTTCGTCTGGGCCTCTGCCCTCGTCTCTGGACCTTCGGGTGACCTTGTCTGGCCTGGCTCTCCAGCTCATCCACCTGTCTGTGCTGACTTCCCGGGCAACGCCAGATTCAGGGCTGGGTGGGTCAGCTGGCCGGTGGTTGGGGAGGGGGGTTCAAGGAGTGCTTGCTGCCGCCTCACTGCTGGGCCGGCTGCAGTGGGTCCTGGGACTGAAGAAGCAGGGACGAGGGGCACATCTGGGCTGGGGTCCCTGCTGGGATTCTTGAGGCCTCGTCCCCCTCCCCCCTTCCCTGTGCCTCCTGAGTGCTCCCAGAACTCTGGGCACAAACTCCTCCCAGGAACCCGGCACTCCCCCATCGGTTCTGGCCTTTGTGTGGGGTGTGGGCGTGGCACCGCCCTGAGGTAGGGGGCGTCAAGCCAGCGAGGGTGTCGAGTCAGGGCACCCCATTGGGAGGGGCCCAGAGACGGCCCCGATACCTGGCCTCCCGTTTCCCCTGCATCTCTCTGTTGCGGCCTCATCCCACTGGCCTTGGGACCACTCGGGCCCTGTCTCTCTCCGTGCCCTTCGGCTCCCAGCCCGGCCCACCCTGTCTCTGGCCTGGGGCGGTGGGCGGCTTGCCCACACACCCTGTGAGAGAGAAGGCAGCCCCTTAGGTTCAGGGCTCGCTGTGTTTATCTGGAGGCAGAGGAGGAATCTCACCAGACAAGTTTGCCTGCTGCGGGGGCCTGGCTCCTGGGGCTCTGGGAGCCTGGGGTGGGGGGGCGGTGGGGGGTTGCTGAATCCTTTCGGCGCCAAAGCAAAGTGGTTTTGCTTGATGGGCTTTTGGGTTTTGTTTCTTGAGGATTAAAGACTGCTGAGGTTTGTGCCAGCAAGGTGGTTGGTCTGCGGGCGTCAGCCAGCCGGGGTCTCGCGCTCGGGTGGGGTCGGTGGTCTTCCGGTGGGCACACTTGCTTTCAAGTGTCAAGTGTCTGGCGGGCAGCCTGTCCGGCCTGCTTTCTGAAGGGGAAACGGAGCTGCCTTCGCTGGGGAAGGTGGGTTCCCTGGTGGGCTCCCCGGGCAAGCTGAGGGCGCTGGGGCTGGCCCAGGGGGTCCCCGCAGAACCTGTGTGAGATGCAGGTGGGGTGTCCTGTGGGGTGCTGAGGGCAGGGCCGGGGTGTCCAGGAGCCGGGTACCAGAGGGTGGTCCCAGGGCTGGGAGCTCGGCGGGAGGCCTGCTGGGAAAGGCAGTCCTGCAGCCCCACGTGGCTCCCCAGCCCGGCGCAGGGCCCTGCCATCCCC
Organism: Bos taurus; assembly: GCF_002263795.3. NCBI lineage: Eukaryota > Metazoa > Chordata > Mammalia > Artiodactyla > Bovidae > Bos > Bos taurus. The sequence goes on from NC_037353.1 coordinate 51,987,207, forward strand.
AGGAGCTGAGGGAGGCCGTGTGGGGAACGTGGGGTTTGGACTCCAGAGAGCCCAGACCTCGACCCTGAGACGCCCTGCCCCCTCGCAGGGCTGCTGGAGGCTCCGCCGGGAGGTGGGTGCCCACGTGAGCATCCTGAGAGCTGCCCACAGGCCGGCTGCCAGGGCACTGGGGAGGCCGGCAGGTCCTGCCCCCAGCCCTTTGTGCCACGGCGGGGAACAGGCACCCAGCAGGCGCGGCCCCGGCCCCGTCTGAGCCCCAGCTCCCCGTCTGTCTTGGGGTGACCGGCACATGCCCCCAGGTGCAGGGTGAGTGAGCGGCCTGTCTGGCTGTGTACTCTGGGCTCCTCCGCGTCCCCCCGTGGGGCAGGGTTGTGCTCCTGACCAGATGGGCCGGGCAGCTCCTAGTGCCCACTGATCAGGGGCGAGGGCCCCGCAGGTGTGATTGATGGGGGTGCCCCCAGGGCAGGGCGGGTCAGGCCCCCCACCTGCCAGGCGTGGCGCGAGCCCCCCGGCCTCTTCCCCTCAGACCCTGTGGTCACCACTTCGCTCCCTACTCGCACACCCCCCGACCCAGCCAGGACCAGATGCTCTGCTGGATGCGGACGGAAGTGTGCAGTCACCGTGGCCCTCGCCTGGCGGGCGGGGGGAGGGCTGTGACTCACCTCTCCGGATTCATGTGTGATCATGCGCAGGAATGTGCCGAGAAGGAGACAAGGGCCTCTGGGCAGAGTGTCTGGTGAGGAAGCTGATTGGGACTGGGGCTCTGGGAAGGCTTCCTGGAGGAGGTGACGTACAGCCGAGATTAGAACAGGAAGCTAATAGGGTGAGGATGGGCATCTGAGGCAGGAGGGAGCCGGGCCTCTCCCTGGGGGCAGGGAGAGACCACCAGCTGTGGCCTTGCCCTCAGAGAAGGAGCGCCACGGTGGGACATTAAGCCGGGGCTGACTGTCCTGTGTTGGAAAGATGCCCCGGCTGTGGGCAGCGGTGTGATGGGGGAGGCTGTGCCCCAGAACAGCAGCTGAGACCAGGACGGGGAGTCGGGGCAGAGGCCCCGGGGGTGGGCTGGGGCTGCTGGGCACGCCTAGAGCTCCGGGACCCCTGCGCCCTCACCAGCCTCAGCACCTCGTCAGCGTCCCCGTGCCTGGGTCTGAGCGCAGAGGCGACTCAGGGTCTAGCCTCAGAGGAGGGTTGGGGCCAAGTGGTGGGTCAGGACTGGCAGGCGCAGGGGTGTGGGAGGGGGCCCCGTGGAGTGGGGGGAGCTCAGAGTGGTGGAGAGGCAGACAGCAGTGACCAGAGGTGTGAGGCCCCTGGGAGCCCAGGAAGGAGGCCAGTGGAGAGGCGGGTGGACCCAGGGCCCCTGGGGAGGTGGCAGGCGAGCCTGGATGGGGTGGGGGCCACACCTGGCCCACAGGCCCCACCCAGGGCAAGCGGTGATGGAGCCTCTACTGAACGTGGGGTCCCTGGGAGCGCACCCTGGGCCCCAGGCAGTCGGGTATGGGAGCAGCGCCCAGGTGTCCCGAGGCCCCACAGAGCCGTGTGCCTCCCAGGGGTGAGTGCCCCGCCTCTCAGCCCAGTGGGAAATTCTCAGGCTCCCCGTGAGCCGGGCAGGCCCGAGGCAGCTACTTCCTGCAGGCCAGAGCTTTCGGGGTCTCTCAGCTGTGCCTCCCTGGGGAGCTCCTGGTTTTACTGAGCAGAGAGCACCCTGGGGTGAGCCTCGGCTCTGTGGTTTCCTGAGGCTGCTGTCCCAGATGACCTGTCTCAGGTCAGCAGGAAACACAGGAACCTCTGGAGGCCAAATGCAAAACCCAGGTTCTCTTCCTGGGGTTCTGGGGAGGGTCCTCTAGCCTCTCACAGCTGCTGGGGGCTCAGGCGCCCCGGGCCTGTGGCCGTACCAGCAGCCTCATCATCAGGGGCCCCTGCTGTGTGGAAGCCGCGTCTGCCTCTCCCCACGAGGCCCTGGGAGGCCCCCTCCAGCCTCATCCGCTCTCTCAGAGCTCTCCTCTTGTTACACCTGTCATGCCTTCCCCACGGCTCCGGGGGGGACCCTGGTCGCCCACCGCATCCTCTGTCCACTCAGCAGCCCCCGTGGGTGCAGGCACAGCTTGCATCCCCGTCCAGCTGGGCTGGGGGTCCAGGGCGAGGGAGGTGCCCTGCCCCGCAGGAGGCTGTGCACACGCAGGGCGAGGGAGGCGCCCTGCCCCTCAGGGAGGCTGTGCACACGGCTGGGCCCCAGCAGCACTTTCAGCCTCACGAGGTGACTCTCCCGGGAACTGAAGACAGCGGCCGGGAAGCCAGCCCGGAAACCCTGCAGCCTGGCTCCTGGCGGCCACCCCGCCTCACCCTGCCGGAGCCGTGGTCACGCGGGCAGAGGCGGCCAGATCCTGTCCCCAGGCTCCGGCTTCCTCCTGGGCTTCTCCCTTCCAGAGCTGTATCTACGGGCCTGGCGACCCAGACAGGCTTTCAGTTCAGCTCAGTTCAGTTGCTCAGTTGTGTCCGACCCTCTGCGACCCTGTGGACTGCAGCACACCAGGCCTCGGTGTCCATCACCAACTCCCGGAGAGGCGTTGCTTTCTTCCGACTCTGAATAAAAACGTGCCTCCGCTTCTCAGCTGACTTCCGCCTTGCTTTCAGCGAGCTCAGGTTGTCTGCGAAGGTGGTAATTATTTTGTTCCAGAGGAAACTCAGGCCTGTGATTCGAGGCCTGGGCCCTGCCCCTCTGCATGGTCTCCCAGGTGGGCGCCGGGCGACACAGGACACGGGCCTGGGTGTGGAGGCGCTCCTCTGGGGCCCTGGGGTCCCTGCGGGCCGAGGGAGGGCCTCCGGGCCTGGGGGAGGGGCTGAGGGAGGGCCTCCGGGCCTGTGCCTTCAGGGACAGCAGTGCCCCTCCTGCAGGCGCCGTAGCCTCAGCTGGCCACAGACAGCTCCAAGTGCCCGTCCCTCTTTCCCCCAGGGTCCGAGGCCCCTGGGTGCGCAGGCAGGGGCTGACCCAGGCCCTGAGCTCTGCACCGCTGTGCCCCGGGACTCGGGTGGGACCCTCCACGGGTGGCGGGGTTTCAGCTGCCTGCCGGGAGGCCCTTCTGTCCAGTGACCCGATCTGCTCCTTAGCCACATGCAGCGACAGTGGTCACATGCAGATGTGGTTTTCAGACAAGGGCCCAGGCCTTCCAGCTGACCAGGTGCCCATGGTAAACAGGGCTGACCGCTTTCATCCAGGCCGATGACTCTTGATGCATCGTTGTCTGAGGGCTCCTCAGCCCCAGAGTCCACCTGAGGAGCACAGCCGTCCCTGGCTGCGGGCCTGGCTCTCCGCCAGGACACGGGATTACGTCTGCGTGGCGTTTCCAGCCTAGGCCCAGGGTCCCCCATTTCCCGAGGGGCTCTGGGTCCTCTCCAGGGCGTGGCGTCCAGCCGTCCTGCCTGGGTGAGGGCTACTGGCCGTGGGTCATGTTGTTCCCAGGTGGTTAATTGCCCTTCGCAGTTCAGAGACCTGGAGCTACTTTCTTTCAGGAGAAAAGAGATATGATTCCACATGGACTCTTCTAATTCAGATTTTTTTTACTCGTTTACCACTTTATTTGCATCTCTGCCCCCTTGTACTGAAATTCTTGGTTCTTAGTAGCACGGCAGTCATCTTACATGTAAAAGTTGACACCTGTCAAATGTTAACGTGCAGACTACATCATATATGGAGTCATTTGGCACAGGGAGGCCACCAGCTCGGCCGTGGTGATCTGGGGGAACCCCAGGCCTTTTGTGCCTGGGATCTGCCCTTCAGGGGACACGTTAGAGTCCTGTTTCCAAGTCATGGGGACAGGGCCCCCTCCGGGGTTGTCATGACCTCAGGCACCATTAGTCACTGATTCCATCTTTCTTTTCACCTCTGGAGACTCCTGTACATTCTGGTTGGTGTCTGTCATTCGGTGCGTGTTACGAGGGTCCCCGGTCCGTCTGAGCGTCATCCGGGCTCCTCCGGGCCAACCCTGTCCTGCAGACCGCCTTCCCGCCGTGCTTGCCTGTCCTCCTGTGTTCATGACGGAAGCGGACACACAGGGGTGCCGCCCACTGTCTCTTGGCTCTGAGTGGTAAGGCAGCTGTGCCCAGCCTTTCCTGTGCCCGCTGGCCACCACTGCCTCGTCGAGGAGGGAATCCTGAGCGCTCTAGGCATGGCCGTGACCCCGACGGGCCCCACACCTCGGGGTTCCCGTCCCGGCATTCTTGTGTGTCAGGGCTTCTTCACATCCCGGTCCTGTTCTTTGCGGTCCTGTTGGGGTCTCCCCTTCGAGGAAATCAGCTCCTGCACACTCAGACCCACACGCTGCCCGGCACGCAGGAACACCCATGGAGGCCTGGGCACTCTGCACGACCCGCCCCTGCCCAGCCGGGTTCCTGGCGCCCTGCACGCTGGGCTGCGGCACCCTGTCCTGCAAGTGGGGAGACAGGTCTCCAGGGAGGCTCTTCCCTGTGCAGCAGGCAGCCCTGGCCTTCAGGAGGCAGAGCCGTGCCCGGGCGTATCCGCCCACTCAGCACCCTGGGCGACGGGAGGTGCTTCCCGTGGGGAGGGCGGGGCCTGGAGACAGGCTCTGGGCCCGTTGACTTCAAGCCCACTGTGTATCTGGGTTGAGAACCCTGAGCTGGAGGCACCCACACCTCGTCCCCATGGCAGATCTGGACAGGCAGGGGAGCACTGGCTGGAGGAAGGGGCTGCCTGGGTCTCTGGATGAGGAAGTGGGCCACGTGTCAACTCTCCGCGTGTCCCACAGGGAAACAAACACAGCCGTCCAGGCTGCGCCCCGGGGAGCCAGCGTCCTGGGACCCGCCCCTTCCCCAGTTACCTGGCCAGGGTCTCACCAGACCTGGTGCAGCCTGCATGTGGCTGAAGGGACCACGGGACCAAGCGGGGGTCTGGCCAGGCAGGTGCTCAGGGTCCACAAGGCCGTGCTGGTCTCTGCAGGGTAGGGGCAGTGGCTGGGCCTTAGGCCTTCCTGGGCCACGTGGATGGGCGGAGCTGTGGCAGAGGCCCTGTGCGTGGACGTGGAAGGCTGTGCGCCCGCCGAGCTGCCCTGGGCCACCCTCCTAGGCGTCATCTGTGAGTCAGTGCC